>NC_046155.1:104024461-104129360 GCF_011064425.1 Rattus rattus
ACCCCTTCAGTTCTTCCCCTAAATACTCCATTGGGGTCCCCATACTCAGTCCGATGGTTGGCCGCAAGCATCCATATCTGTATCAGTAAGGCTCTGGCAGAGCCTCTCAGGAGACATCCATATCAGGCCATATGAAGCTCAAGAAGTAGGAAGACCAAAGTGTGGATGCTTCAGTCCTAGAAGATGAAACAAAATAATCGTGGGAGGTAGAGGGTAGGAGGGACTTGGGAGGAAGAGAGGAGGAGGAGGAGAGGAAAAGGAAGGGCAGGATCAGGTGTGGGAGGAGATAGGGGAGATGTATAGAGGGTCAGGAAATTGAAGTACAGAGGTGTGTAGCAATGGGGGATGGAGAACTGGGGGTAGCCAACAGAATGTCCCAGATGCCAGGAAAGCAAGAGGCTCACAGGACCCACTTCATCTCTGTTTGGATTATTGCAATGACCTAGTGGGAGATGGAGGAAGCTTTCTGCATTAGCTCTTTTTATTTTTTCTGTAGTACAGTCTAATATGACTATATTGAAACATCAATTTCAAACATGTCAGGCTAGTTATATCTCTACTATGCATAGCTTCACAATTCACTCATAATAGAAAGAAATGCTAACAATGGCTGAGAGGATTATACACAGTCTGACCTATTTGGCCTCCAACCACTATTGATGCCACCTCCTACGTCATTTTTTTTCTTCCATGGCTTGCCATTCATTATCGCCTCTCAGTGTATAATTTACCCCTTGTCTACTATGTCGCCTTGATTACAATTTTTAAAATGATAACTAGTTTACTCCTGAGCATAAAATTATTGCTAGCTAATGACCTTGAATACAAGAAAGTTTATTTTTAATACCATCTGTTCATCAAAAGAAACCAAGAGAAACCTTAGACTTAAGATAAAGAGGTCATAAAAAGATATTGAATCCTTTATAGCAGCATGCTACTTTGGTGGTCATTCCTCAAGGCAAGCTACATTAAATCCTGAAGGAGGATGATGTCGAAGTCTAATCTGCTCATAGGCTTCAAGATCCAGTCAAGAAGAAACAGAAGAGACCATAGCAATCTGTCTGCATGGACTATAGTATAGTTTGAAGACACCAGTGAAGTAAAGAAAATATAAAATGTGGATAACAAATGAGAAAAGCCATATAGATAGATATGCTGCTTTGAAAGAGTTCCCAGCCTGGTAAACAGAGAGGAGGACAGGATTGCAGGAGGAGCTCATCAGTGGAGACTCTGGTACTTTAACATTTAGAAAGATTAAAACTTCTATACTTGATAGACCAGGGCTCTGGAAAAGAAAGAAGTGCATGGAGAAGTAAGTTTGAAAGTCTGCAGAGAACCTACCTCCAGTGAATGTATTATGTAAGAAAATTGTATGAGCTATCCTCTTCAGTCAGAAAGGAACATAATTCTCTGGGTACTTGGGAGATATTCAAAGAGTCTTTCCTCAATAATAAACCAAAAATAGTCATAGAGTAAGAATCGTTCTAGGTCTTTCATAACAAATTTTAAGAACAAAGCCCTTACCCCCTAAAAGCAAATCATTCTCAAATAACTTATTTGCATTTCATAATGAATCCTAAGAATTATTATAAAAAATGACATTTATGAGATTTGGCCCCCAAAAAAGCAATGTCCCAAAATATCTGATATGAACCAGTCAATGCTGGCACAAGTCTCAAATCCCTGCTCTTGGGAGGCAGAAAGAGGCTCATCTCATTCCATATATTCAAAAGAATTAAATTATAGACAATATTTGGAAGACTTAAGGTTGCTTTCCATAGATGAGAAGTACAGTGTCTGAAATGACAAATGGAATTCAGGGCATATTAAGCACCAAATAAAGAAAGGCACAGACTTTTATCTCATTTAATTAGAATATTTCCATTGAGTAATGAGTAAAACCATGTTGGTGAGAATTTCTTTTACTATTTCTCTTACATTATGATAACAACTCCATGAAAAGAGTTGTGATAGGTTAACTTTGAGTCATGCAGTTTTAGGCAGTCTACCTATACAACAAGCATATGAAGAAAGCCCACACAAACTGAGCTTGTGAAGTCCATGGCAGGCACCAAGTGAACATGTAAACCTACAGATGTATGTTACAAGCCCTTTGCCCAGGAGATTGACTTAATCCCTGCAGACAAACAGCCAATGAAGGATGAATTACCAGAACAAATTCCTTTCCAAAAAAAAAAAAAGAAAATGATTTTCTCTTCTTGCCTATATGCTTGTCTCCCCCCAGAGGGCTCTTTTGAGCTAGAAAGAAAATAAATTGAGAGCATTGCAGTGGGAAAGGTCCCTAAGGCTCTGGCTGTATAACTACCCTGGCTACTTATGAAACTAGCCAGAACTCTAGCATCCATGGATCCAAAACCCCTGACTCAAGTTCTTGGTAAGTGACTCTGAAGAGAGGAATTTCTTTTGCTGAGTCAGTGTTATGAGAAGAGTAGAGATAATCGGTCTGAAAAAGAAGCAAATGTGAGGAGCTAGCTCTTCTGACCCCCCACCCCTACCCCTGTCTTTCCTAGTGGGGTGAGCAGTAGAAAAGCTAAGCAGTACAGGCATCCTGTGGAAAACAGGTAGTTGTCAGCTATGAAGAGAGAAATTCAGGGGTCTAGGGGAAGAATATATTTTTAAGTGGATTATTAAGTAGGAACTAATTTAGGTACGTGTAAAATCATAGGTAGGGACAAAAGATGTAATTGGGAATTGCGAGAAAGATAATTCAGCAAGTTTTAGCAAAAGTTAAAATTGCCAAAAGTGATAGTTCCAAAACTAGAAAATTATACCCAAAAAGCCATGAACTACCTCCTATTCTACTCAATAATGCCTAGAGTAACAACTGAACAGATTCCTTGCATTCCTGTCAGAACTTCAAGAAGCCAGGAGAAACGAACAGTACTGTCACTTCTTGGAACAGTGCTTCTCTAGTGCTGATCCGTGGTCTTGTCAGCCTAAAGATAGGCTCTGGTTGCAATGTCTTTTTTTTTTTAACTTAAACTTCCCAAGATTCCTCATCATACCCCTGGGTAGACCCATAGAAGCCAGTGTCAGCCTTAACAGTGTCGCTGACAAGCTCTAGTTGTAAACAAAGACTAAGAGATACCATAGATGTGTTTTAAGGTACTTAACTTCTTAGGCTGTATAGGTAAGCCTATATTTGTTGAGTGGGAATTCTAACAAGACAGAGCAGAGAGGTAGATGGAAAAATGGAAGTATGAATGAGAGGGAAAGATATAAAGTGATCATATGACATCCAGACATTTTATCTAATGATGAAAATAGTCACATTTAAGCTCTGTGAGACACAAAGCATGTTTCTTCCTCTAGGCTCCTGCATCATCCCCCATTCTTCAGCCACTAGACCTTGTATTTGATGGGAGCCTCTAGACATAAACTCAAAAGTCTTCCCGTTTTCAATATGAAAGCCCTCCATTCTTTTCAGGAATACTTCATGATTCCGTGAGGTAGAGGAGGTACTTGATCGCAGTGAGATCAGTGACTATACTTCATAAGGAATAAATGTAAATTTTCCCAAGAAATTAGTCAGAAAATGAGGAAGCAATAAATGCAAAATCTTAAAGATGAATGTAGTGATAATAAGAATATTTTTCATCAGACAGAAGTTGTATGTGTTGTGGATAAAAGAAATGCTAATTGTGGTTAGGTCAATTGTCACAAATTATGGACATAGCAGGAACTTGATTTAAACCTCGAATTCATAAGTAGATATATTGGAATAGAAAAAGATCAGGTGGAGTTAACAATGCCCAAGTCACAGAGAAAGCACCTTAGTTACAAACTCAGACTAGAAGGTACCTTCTATAGGTTATTTAAGGCCACATTTCACTAAGAAAAGTTCAGAACTGCTTAAAAGAGAAGCTAAGATGAGATTGAGGTTGTGTATATGAGTTATGAAATGGAAAAAGAAGTTATGGGAGTGTAGCTATGAAAATAGCTTTGCAGTGGGTTTAGCCCATAAAACCAAGGAAAAACAATAAGAACCAATACAAAAAGTAGATGAGGGATGAAATTGAGCCTTATGAACAGTGAAAAGGACAGGAGTCCAAATGCTAGTAAACTATTCTTAAGATTTGGCCAGGGCATCATAGAAAAACACAGATAGATAAGTAAAGAGGTAGGTTGATAGATAATATAGACTGATAGATAGATAGGTAAATGATAGATAGATAGATAGATAGATAGATAGATAGATAGATAGATAGATAGATAGATAGATAGACAGACAGACAGGTATATTTATGTATTTATATACATGTATGTGTGTATGAATGTGTATTTATTTGTCACCTTGACACCATAGGAGATAGGTGTGTTTATATTCCCACTGCTCTTGTATCTAAAGAAATTTAGACTTTATTTCTTTCACATTTTCGTGCATACCTTTTAAACTATAGGAAAGATACCAACTCTTGCCCAGGTAAAAGATAAATTTTTAAAGTGGTTAACTTACCTAACCTTTACCCAGAATATTGTGACACATAAATGAAACTATTAAGTTAATTTTGTATTTGCCAAGATTGTTGGTAATATACTTGTTACTAATATGTTGTTACTATATACTCATTATTATTAGCAAGGTTTTAAAAATGGGAGATTTAGCTTTTTTTCTCCATACACCGATAGTTCTTGCTAGTGAACTCTTTTTTGCCTGAAGAAGCAACTGTCAGGAAGAGTAAACAGAGGGGTCCTGTGAAAGGAGGCTCATCCTCTCTCCACTGAGCTGCATCATTAATATAGGGATAGTCTGGGAGGAGCTAGCAAAGAACTAGAATACATTTGGGGAGTAGAAGAGGCATCACTAGGCACAAAGATGTACTATGAGCCTCTTGGAAAAAGTACGCAATCGGTATGAAAATACCATAGAGCTCTGGCTCTCCAGTTTCACTACAACTCTGATTGTACTGCACCCCAACCTCAGAATTACTTTTTTTCTAACACATTCCCATTTTAAAACTATTACTATATAGTAATTTAAGCTTTCTGGTTTGTTTATAAGAGTGTCTCTATCTGTAGTCCAGGCTGCCTTGAACTGGGGAATCCTTCCTACCTCAGCCTCCTGAGTGTTGGAACTACAGATGTGTGCCACTGCACCTGGCC
Source organism: Rattus rattus (assembly GCF_011064425.1). Classification (NCBI taxonomy): domain Eukaryota; kingdom Metazoa; phylum Chordata; class Mammalia; order Rodentia; family Muridae; genus Rattus; species Rattus rattus. Next base: position 104,029,586 of record NC_046155.1, read on the forward strand.
CTGTCTTAAGTTTACATTATCACAGAATCACTACACCTCATCAGACATTGCTATATCCTAGACAGACTTAGGTGCAATGAGTTGACTTGAAAGGTCCTGGAATGCCACAATTTGCCAAGCTATGATACTCTTTGAGGTTGCTCACAGTCCAGGGGCGGGGTAGATGCACATTAAAATATTTGATGTCTGTGAAGGCACTGTTTCATATCATTTACATTTTTCTCCCACTTCTCCACAGCGTGAGATTTAGCCCTCTCCAAGTAATCTGTGCTCTTTCTTGGAAAGCAGCTATACTCACTCTTGTGTGCCCATTCTTACAGTGGCTCACTCATTTGGTATCACCATAATCCCACTGAGTAAACACAATTTCACCACCTTTCAAGTGAAGATACTTTCTTTTCCAATTTTATGACCTTAGAGGTTAAAAGACTTATATGGGCAAATCCTAAATGAGAAGAGATTCACAGCAATATGGAGGGTGGAAATACATACCTGGATCACTCAAGGCAGAAATGAACATGAACAGGGACAGAAGGCTTAAACACTGAACTTCATAGTTCCCACACCACTGTAGTCAGAACATGTGATCCTTCATCTTGTTTAGTGACACCCATTGCTCTCCTAGCACTGTAGTTACTTACTCTCCTTTGGTCCAGAGGTTAGGACTCTTAAAAGCTTGATGAGTTAAGAAAGACCGACTATTTTGTAAGGTACATCCTCACCAAATAAAAATAATTTTTGAGACAAAGGGATTCACTCTTATATTCACTCTTCATTATAGAGTAGATAAAAATATATAATTAAAGCAAAGTAAATACAAGTGAAAGGCTAGAATGCTACAGGAACTAGAGACATTTATCTGAGTCCTTGTTGTGCTCTGTGCATTATTTTGTTACACTATTGTAGTTAAGTTGGATGATAGGGTATGTGAGTATTTCAAAAATAGGGTGAAAATATATGTAAAAATGTACATTTTGACCTGCACATGAAAATAATTTCCTAAGCATTTTTCTCAGTTTTAGTTTCTGTGAAGATTTGCTAACTGTCAAAGATAAAATCAAATGTACAGATGAGTCTTGCTACTTCAGTCCTCCACATTGGTTAAAGTGGTAGTAGCCCCCAGAAACAAGGCACCAGAGATAAACAGATGCGTTTGGTTGACTTGGATAACCTGCTACAATTGTATATAATAAAGCCACTTGCTCTACCCTCATATATTCAGAGTCAGAACCTAATTATCTGAATCCTAATTTTACAGCTTGCTAAAAGAAAGTTGTAGGACTATATGACAAAATATGACAGCACACAGGAACGACACCATCTCTACTGGAGTTTCAGACTTCCTCCTAAATTGTTTTGTCAGGTCTCCCAGCTGGCAGCTCTGGCTCTCCCTGCCACTCAGCCTTCTCTTCCTCCTAGCCATGGGGGCTAATGCTATTCTTCTGATTACCATCCGGATGGAGGCATCCCTGCATGAACCCATGTACTACCTGCTCAGCCTCCTCTCCATGCTGGACATCGTACTCTGCCTCACGGTCATCCCCAAGGTATTAGCCATCTTCTGGTTTGATCTCAGGCCCATTGGCTTTTCTACCTGTTTCCTCCAGATGTATATCATGAACAGCTTTCTTGCTATGGAATCTTGCACATTTATGATCATGGCCTTTGATCGCTATATAGCCATCTGTCACCCACTGAGATATCCATCCATCATAACTGACCAATTTGTAGTCAAGGCAGCCACATTCGTTCTTGTCCGGAATGTCCTTATTCCTTTGCCCATCCCCATTCTCTCAGCAAGACTCCATTATTGTGGGAGAAATGTCATTGAGAACTGCATCTGTGCCAACATGTCTGTCTCTAGACTCTCTTGTAGCGATGTCACAGTCAACCGTCTTTATCAGTTTGCTGGAGGCTGGACTCTGCTGGGATCTGACCTAATCCTCATCTTCCTCTCCTATACCCTCATACTGAGAGCTGTGCTGAGACTCAAGGCAGAGGGCGCTGTAGCCAAAGCTCTGAGCACATGCGGCTCTCACTTTATCCTTATCCTGTTTTTCAGCACCATCCTTTTGGTCTTTATCCTCACACATGTAGCTAAGAGGAAAGTCTCTTCTGATGTGCCAATCTTGCTCAATGTCCTCCACCACGTCATCCCTGCAGCCCTTAATCCCATTGTTTATGGGGTGAGAACCCAGGAGATCAAGCAAGGGATCAAAAGATTACTGAAGAAGGGGTGGTGAACAGGCCAACTGCATCTCTGCGTTCCTAATGCACGGTGATCTATTATGGTGATAGAAAATTGGCTGAAACACTAACTCAGAACATTCTAGTGAGGAAAGTAAGAACTAACTCTAAAAAATATTCTTGGCTTTACCTTCCTCTACAAATACTCAATATCCCCAACAAACACACACACAAATTCCCGATCTCATCCAGGTGTACTGGAACTTGCCTTTAATCCCAGCATTTAGGAGGCATAGGCAAGTGGATCTCTGAGCTCAAAGCAGGCCTGGTCTACAAAGAGATTTTCAGGACAGCCAGAACTACACAGTGAAACACTATCTTGAAAAAAAAGTCAAACAAACAAAACATCCCATACTTCTGTGACATTTAAATGTTTTCCAGTAATAAATATTCTATTTTGTCTGAAGTAGAAGAATCCAAAAGGTGTAAACACTATACTAGGAAAATAACCCCTGGTGCTCCCACATTGATAATCTCTGCACATTTATTTTTATTGTGACTATAGACATTAGTGACCTTAACTGAAGCTCATTTTCATTAATAAACTAGATTGTTGGGGGGAGGGCGGCAAGGGGGGGAGGATGGGGAAGGGAACACCCATAGAGAAGGTGAGGGGGGAGGGGGATGTTTGCCCAGAAACCGGGAAAGGGAATAAAACTCGAAATGTATATAAGAAATACTCAAGTTAATAAAAAAAAAAGAAAAATTAATCTAATTGTACAATGAGGTTATGAACAGAGTACAGCATTTTAATGGTCAGCTCTGAAAGATTGACAGTGGCTAGAGCCAGAAGCAAGTCTGCCTTGTTTCTGTCCACTCAGGCCAACACTTTTCTGCCATCTTCCTCGTGTTTTACAGCCAAGCTTCTTTGTTATTAGCAAAACACTCAAGCCAAAGCTCTTTGAAGAACTGACATGGAACATGGAACAATTTACATTTTACTGGGTTTAGGAGAAGGAGCCATCACTTCGAGCTACTTCCTTCATGACGTCACACTACTGCTGCACTTGGAACTTCATTTCTTGGATTCACAAATACCCTGTGATCTGTGTACAGGGTTCTGTTTATGTGTAATGATATATCAGAAGACACTCCATAATAAAACATAAATATACTACAGTCCATTACTAATTGGGCAAAACTTTTTTAATCAGCTTTTTCTGATTTGGAAGTCTTACTGAGGATTAGAAATACAAAGATTTATGGAAATTTGCAATTATTGAGAAAGTTAGATGATATTTAGGCAAAATATAAACCAATCCATAAGAATGTTGGAAGATTGTTAATCTAGATCCAAGGAATCTTGAGAGGTTGCTTTTCTTTCCTTCTAGAAACAACTAGAAAAAATGAGTTACTTGAACATGCAAGCAATAACTTGAAAAATGAAAAATTTCTAAAAACCCTAAGCTGTTTGACCCCTTCTCAGGGGTCTAGTTCTAGTCTTCTCAGTTTCAGGATCTTTATCTGGTGCATGAGGCAGTTTCAAAATGCACATATAGTCCTGAGAGTCTACAAAATTACTGACTCTCCTGAAACAGGCATCATTCACATTGAAAAGCATCCTTGTTTCTCATTTACCATAAACATAGACACCTCCCATGTTGTTTCCTCAGTGACAGTTGAAAGAGGAAATAGAAGCATTTCCAAATACTCACAGATCAAAATTCAAGTGAGCCTAAAGAGTGTTTGTATATCTGTAAATGTTGCTTTTCTTTTCTCAGATGAAGGAAAAAGGTGAGAGCCACACTCAAGCTGTGTGAATACATGGTTTGGACTGAGCCCAGAACATTTCTTTCTCTGTTCTAACTATCCCTAGGCCTAGACCTGAAAGCTTCTAGTCTCCACACAATCTAATCTTCCAAGCTTCTCACTGATTTAATCCAGCTTCTCTCAGTTTCTGCCTGAATTATTCTGCTTGGCTTCATACTAACTTTGGTGATCCGTTCTAATCTTCTGGCCCCTTCTCATTCTCTGGCTCATTCCGTCCTCACCTATGTCTAGCTTGTTCTCTCTGCAACTCTCCCAACTCCCTGTAAAACTATCCTACTAAAACATACCTCTCTCTCTCTCTCTCTCTCTCTCTCTCTCTCTCTCTCTCTCTCTCTCTCTCTCTCTTTCCCAAGAAGCCTCTCATTTCTGTGTTTTTCTCATAAGTTGAGTGCATCTTACCTCTGACCCATTCTTTCAGATCGTTCTCTGATTTATCACTTTGTCTGTCCCTCAATTAAATGTCACTTTCAAACATGGCTGTTTCTTTCTACAAATTACCATACCTTCATTGTTAGTGATTGAAGATGTGTACTTAGAGCATGTCTGTATTCCTACCAGGTCATACTGTAATACAGAGTGTGTCTGCATTGCAGCCAGATTACATAGACCTACAGGGGCTTTGGATATGATCCCTTGCCTGAGCGGCCACGTTGCTGGATTAAAACTCCTCTACAGACATCATTTATAGATCTACATGCATCCAACTACTGAAAACTACTGTATGTTCCTGCTTGATGGAAAAGTTGAATAGATATTAGTGAATTATGTCAGTTTCTATTTGCTAAAAGCTTTGTTGTCCTTTTTATGATGACCTCTCTGACTAGAGTGAGAAGGAATCTGAAGAAATTCTAGTTTTGTTTTAAGGTGAGATGATGTTACTTTAACTTTGAGAATTTTCATTTGTACTGAGTTATTAATGTGTTCAATTATGACATTCTAATATTAATATTTGCAACAGTGAGATTTTTATTAGTTATAGTAGCCTATATAATAATAAAGAGTATGTTATGTGAACATGATTTTGACCCAATTTTAGATTCAGTTATGACTTATGCTTAAAGAGACATAAATGCACTTATGTTTCCAAGCAGGTGCTAACTGTACTGCTCCAGTGAACCTGAAGACCACAGAAAAGTTCAATATTGATTTGTTTTGTTATTATACAGAATGTAAACAACATTGATCAAACACATATGGCAATACCTTATATAGACAATCAATGAGATATTTCACGTCAGAAGTACCCAGATTTAGGGAATCATACATCATAAAAAGCACATTGACAACAAATACTGGCATGGATCTGGTGAAAGGGAAGCCTCATTCACTGTTGGTGGAAGGGTAAACTAGTGCTACTACTTTGGAAATCAATCTGAAGATTCCATACCAAAAAAAACAAAAAACAAAAAAAAAACCACATAGAACTAGAAGAACTACCATATGCAGCTATACTCAAAATAACCAATAACCTATATATTCAATACTACATACGCATACATCTGTTTTCATTACTGCTGTAGTCACAAGTTAGAGAGTCTAGTCTGATTCTGAAAACTGCAGGAGAAATTCCAATATTTGTCTTGTTACCATATAGGAAGTGAACAAAATTGACTGAATATATAAAGCTATACTTTATACAGACAACCAATTAATGAGGTATTTAATACCAGAAAAAGTGACTTGGTAAATTTTTCTGATTATAGCTTATATGCATTTCAATTTGGGGTTGGAAAGCAAGAATGTATGATCTGGGGTTTAAGACGGAATTCTCCTTGAATGAAATTGGCATTATTCCTATCAGTTGTCTAGTGACACCATTATCTAAACACAGAATGAATCCTCAGCATTTCTGAGACAAATATTTCTCTACTGAGGACTATCTTATTAGACTCAGGAGGAAATATTTACACACTTTACTGATTCTCTACAATCTTGTGACTCAAAACTTCAATTTTTCACTCACTCCCTTGGTCCAGACTCTTTATCAATCATTTTTAACCTAGAGTATTGAAAGAAGCCTTCCTGGTTTCCCCAATCCCATTCATATGCCCCAAGTCCTTTTCAAAGTGTCCCTTCATCACTATCCTATAAATTATGATGCCTAATGAGGACATAGAAATTGAAAAACACACATAAGGCATTAAATTCATATTTAATTGCTGCATTATTGCCACATCATGATCAAAGACAGTCAGAATGAAGAACACAATGTATCTGTAAAGGGTGATTTAGCATATATTCATAGAGGAAAGTGCAAGTAAACATTGTAATAGCAATTCTGAAGTTGTAAGTTCAAGATGAAAGTAGCGACATACATATATTTTGTCTATTGTAGTATGCTCATCAAACCAATAATAAAATATGGCCAGATTTTCACAATCCCTTCTACAAAGTCCTTCTTTGGCCCATGTATCAGAACTAGTGTTTGAATAGTTTGATAATCCCCTGTTTGATTTCCTGGGTTCGTACTCCATATACAATAGGATTGAGGGCAGGTGGGATGAGATGATGCAGCACATTGAGAAGAATCGGTACCTCTGATGGTATCTTCTTTCCTGCCTTGTTTGTGAAAATAAAGACTAGCAACAGTGTATAGAAGAAAAGTATAAGGATGAGATGTGAACCGCAAGTACTCAAGGCCTTGGTGACTGCACCTCCCGACTGCTGACACATAACAACCCTCAAGATGAAACAGTAAGACAGCAAGATGAGCACCAGATCAGAACCTAGTAGGCACCAAACGCTCACAAACTGATAGAGCTTATTTAGACGAATGTCCCCACAGGAAAGCTTTGCTACGGAAATATTGGCACATATGCAGTTCTCCACCACATTGCTTGCACAGTAATTGAGTCTAGCAGCCAGAACTGGAGTGGGCAATGTAGCTAGAAAATTACGGGCAACAATAAAAATGGCTGCATTGATGACAAACTGTTCTGTGATGATGGATGGGTAGCGTAGGGGATGGCAGATAGCCACATAGCGATCATAGGCCATGACCAGAAAGGTAGAAGATTCCATAGGAAGGAAGGTATTCATGATGAACATCTGCAGGAAGCAGCCCACAAAGCTGATGGGTTTCATGTTGAACCAGAAGATAAGCAGGACCTGCCGGAATTATCATTCTCAAAAACTCTGTGCATTCATTATCATCCTAAAATATCTAACCTTAAGAAATTTATAAGGTGTATGAGTAAAACCATCCAAATCCTGAATCCACTAGGATAGCATACCAATTGGAAATACTTTCTATATCCATGTTATTCTACAGTAGTGGTTCTCAACCTCCCTAGTGCTGTGACCCTTTAATATAGTTCCTTATGGTGTGGTGACCCCAATCATAAAATTATTTTCATTGCTACTTCATAACTATAATTTTTCTACTGTTGTGAATTGTAAATGCCCTAAAGAGACCATGATGCACTGGTTGAGTACTGCTGATGTACAGACTCTAGTTTATATGTTTTCTCTGAGTCTAGAAACCAAGCTTTTATTGTGAAAGCAATTATTCATATTTTATCTTCAGTTGAGTTCCTTCATTCTTAACCAATTCCAGTGGATTTATCTGCCATCTAAGGATGAATGTGTCACAGGAGGATCAAAGACAGTAAGTTCAGTGCTTACGTTGGAACATCTCTAGTCCCTTCACACTTTGAGAAATCTTCCCTAAAATGATTCCTCTCTAAGTATATGACATATAAATCCAATTAAATTTCAGTGACTAAATTCTAGATCCCTTAGACATAGGAGTAGGAAATTTCATCAAAGACAGTACCTCTTGAACTAAGGAGAAATTTAGATTTTAAAGTATTACTAACAGACAATAGGAAAATAGCAAAAGAGCTATCATTAAAACTTCAAAAAGTAGGCATTAAGAGTAAAAGGAAACCTGTGTGAAGACCAAGCTGCATATTTAATGGGAGAAGGAGCTGTGGGGTGAACTAGGAGGGAGGGCTATTATTGTGATTTTAAATAAATAATTAAATAAATAAATAAATGAAAAAAGAATAGAAGGGAACACAGCTTGGAACTGAGAGGGATCTGGTGTAACGATTGAGTGACATATTGAACATTTTTCTTCAGGAAGGAAAGGATTCACACAAAGAACAAAGAACTATGTAGCTGAAGATGAAAAGTGAGTGGCCTGGGAGGGACTGACCTTGGGGATGACTGTGAGGCAGAGGATGACATCAAGCACAGAGAGAATGGCAAGCAGATAGTACATGGGCTCATGCAGAGATGCCTCCTGATGGATGGTGAATAATAACACGAAGTTGGCTGTAAGAGCCAAAACCAGGAGGGGAGCCAAGATGATGGATAGCCAGTGCTGTGTGTCCTGCATTCCGGGAAAGCAGATCATCAGAAACTCTGTCACCTGAATCCCTGTGTTGTTAGGAGATGATACCATGATGGCAGGTAGGGCTGAAAACAGCTGAAAAGAAACAGGCAAGAATTCAAAGGTTCCACTGTTTCATCTACAAAATTAATGTATGTCCATTTCATTCTACTTGAACCACACAGTTTCCTGATGACATAATTTCCATTAGCACTCATAATTTTATGTAAAAATAATAATGCCTTCATATAAGTTCTCAGCCCAAACAGACTTCATTGTTTGCACTTAGATACAGCCACCCTTAGAGGGTGTGTTCTGCTTTGTGTAAATCACTCTGATCTTCACATGTACCATTCCTTTCCCTTAGAATGAGTCCTTTTGTCCTACAAAATTAACTCCTACCTGACTCATTATTACTTGTGCCAAAAACTCCACTTCTTGGAAAAGTGATTTCTTGATTATCACTTTAAACGTTTCCTTTTTCTTTTCTCCTCTGTGGTTCTAAAATGGTCAGCCATGTTGCTAATAAAATATTAATCAAACTTTGCTACTCATACTTACATTTGTTTTGTAAGATATTATGGATGGAATTTCATCTTTTTATTATAGCATAGAGAAGCATAGTAGCCAACTGGCTGAAGATAGGCATTCAATAACCCTACTGCAGATGTAAAGGCATGATTGATCATAGAGAGTACCACATATATGACAAGTACACTGTATTATTTATTATCTCCACATTTTCCCTATTAAAAGCTATTATAACTGCTGCTTAATACTCAGGAAAAATGTGAATGAAAACAGAGAGTAAAAACATCATTTAGTGGTGAAACGTTCACAGCACCATGATACAAAGACACACGCTGGGCCTAAAATAGAAGCCTCTTCCTTATCTGATACCTTTCATAAGTGTCAGAATGTGCTATGTAGGCTGCAGGCGGGGGAAGGGGTCAATTTGAACTCTATGAACTGTGATACCAACCTGACAAACAAGATTTGACCACTTATACAATAGTATCATTACCGTTATGGGGGTAACTCACCATTCTCTGCATTTGAGGTCCACAGTAGATAATCCATACATAACACTAAACTTATTGGAAAATCCATGACAGGGAGGTCATAGGAAGAGGCAGGGACTTAAGTCTGTTGTTTGAATAAAGTTATGTAGCACTGAATTACCTTCTAAAATACATGCTTATACCCATAGACAGTTACAAATATTACACTTAATCAAAGAAGCCCTTCTTTCTAATGAACCATGATAGAAAAAGAGACTTGAAGCTGCATATGGTCCACAGAATAGATGGCAGTTAGCTACTACTCAACCCAAAACAAGACTTGGACATCATCTCCTCCAAGGCTGAGAGACCATTGTAGAAGAAGGTGCAGAAAAGTACAAGTATGAGTCAGAATATAGAGAGAAGTGCCACTAAAGGACACCTTGTGGTCAACACAGAGCCACTGCAAACACAACTCTTAACAACTACAGACAGTACCCTAGATATACATAAGAAGGAGCCCATCAGCAACCAGGCGTGGATAAAGGAGATACCAAAGAGACCTTATCTCTAACTGCTAAACTATCTACTTTGAATATATTCAAAGAAAGGGACAGCCATTGCCTTCAGCTGTGACCTGCTGATGGCTGTGCTAGGTTCCAATGAACAGTCCCAGCTCAGCAGTCACACAGATGGCCCTAATTAAATATGTCACACAACAAAATCAAAAGCCATAAATCTGAGAAATGGACAAGTATGGAGGAGAGGGGCTTGCTCTATAGAAAGGTAGATAAAAGAGGATGGAAAGAGTAATGCCATCAGATGTGGGAGGAAACGGAGATGCACAGAGGGCAAGAAAATTGAATGGAAGTATATAGCAGTGGGAATTGGGGAACTGGGGGTAGCGACTAGAAAGTCCCAGAAGCCAGGAAAGCAAGAGGCTCCCAGGACCCAACGGAGATGACATTAGCTGAAATACTCCCAAAAAGGGGAGTGAAAACCTGTAGAGGCCATATCCAGAGGTTAGGCATGGCCCTCAGTTGAAGGATGGGGCCACCCACCCATCTCAAAATATTAACCCAAAATTCGTCCTATCTAAAGGAAATGCAGGGACAAAGAGTGGAGCAGAGACTGAAGGAAAGGTCATCCAGAGACTGCCCTACCTAGGGATCCATCCCATCTGCAGATACCAAACCCAGACACTATTGCTGATGCCAAGAAGCCCTTGCTGACAGAATCCTGTTATAGCTATCCCCTGAGAGAATCTGCCAGAGCCTGACAATACAGATGTGGATGCTTGCAGGCAACCATCAGACTGAGCACAGAGACCCCAATGGAAGAGTTAGGGAAAGGACTGAAGGAGCTGAAGAGGATTACAACCCCATAGGAAGAACAATAATATCAACTAAACAGTCCAGACTGCCCAGAGCTCCCAGGGTTCAAACCACTAACCAAAGAGTACACATGTAGAGACCCATGGCTTTAGCTGCATATGTAGCAGAGGATTGTCTTATCTGGCATCAATGGGAGGGGAGACACTTGGTCTTGTGGAGGCTCTATGCCCCAGAGTATGGGAATGCTAGGTTGGTGGGGTGGGAGTGTGTGGGTGGGTGGTGGAGCATCCTCACAGAAGCAGGGGACAGGGGAGATTGGATAGGGGGTTTTCGGACAGAAAACTGGGAAGGGGGATAGCATTTGAAATGTAAATAAATAAAATAATCAATAAAAAGAAAAATAACTTTATATAATTAAACATAAATTTTTTAGGACTACAATTTCTTCATTTGTTAATGAAGCTGGAAAGAACCCAGATGCCCTTCAACAGAGGCATACAGAATGGATACAGAAAATGTGGTACATCTACACAATGGAATACTACTCCACTGTAAAAAACAATGACTTCATGAAATTCATAGGAAAATGGATGGAACTGGAAAATATCATCCTAAGTTAGGTAACCCAATCACAGCAAAACACACATGGTATGCACTCATTGATAAGTGGCTATTAGCCCAAATGCTTGAATTACCCTAGATGCACAGAACACATGAAACTCAATAAGGATGACCAAAATGTGAATGCTTCACTCCTTCTTTGAAAGGGGAACAAGAATACCCTTGGGAGGGAATAGGGAGGCAAAGTTTAGAACAGAGGCTGAAGGAACGCCCATTCAGAGCCTGTCCCACATGTGACCCATACATATACAGCCACCAAACTAGATAAGATGGATGAAGCAAAGAAGTGCAGGCTGACAGGAACCGGATGTAGATCTCTCCTGAGAGACACAGCCAGAATATGGCAAATACATAAGCAAATGCCAGCAGCAAACCACCGAACTGAGAACAGGACCCCCGTTGAAGGAATCAGAGAAAGGACTGAAAGAGCTTGAAGGGGCTTGAGACCCCATATGAAAAACAATGCCAACCAACCAGAGCTTCCAGGGACTAAGCCACTACCCAAAGACAATACATGGACTGACCCTGGGCTCCATCTGCATAGGTAGCAATGAATAGCCTAGTAAGGGCACCAGTGGAAGGGGAAGTCCTTGGTCCTGCCAAGACTGAAGCCCCAGTGAATGTGATTGTTGGAGGAAGGGTGATAATGGGGGGAGGATGGGGAGGGGAACACCCATATAGAAGGAGAGGGAGAGGGGCTAGGGGGATGTTGGCCTGGAAACCAGGAACGGGAATAACAATTGAAATGTAAATAAGAAATACCCAATTTAATAAAAATGGAGAAAAAATGTTCCTTTTTCTCTTAAATACATACAACAGGCTTCCCATAGAAGTTTTCTATCAGTTTCAGATCTATTGCCTGCTAGTCCCATTATCTTTATCCTAAGTTACACATGCACAATTCTGACTGATCTCTAACCTTCCAATATATCTCTTTCTCTTCTTTCTCTTCCTCCTCTTCCTCCTTCTCTCCCTCCAGCTTTTTCAGAATTATAGATTTCTTTTCCATAGACAGATTTTTCTCTGTGAAACTATACTTGTTGGCCACATTTTCTTTTTTCTTTTTCTTTTAAGTTCTGCTCTCATATACTACATTTTGACCACAGTTTCCCTTCCCTTCCCTCCTCCCAATCTCTCCCATCCACCATCCTTCTCCCAAGATCCACCACCTTCACCTTCCCTCAGAAAATAGAGGCCTTCCAGGGACATCAACCAAACATGGCATAATCAGTTACAAGAAGACGATGAACAAACCATCACATCAAGTTAGCCGCCTATCTTAGGAGGATTAAAGCACATAAAGACAAAAGACAAGGTGAGGAGTATTTGTTTCCATCAGTGAGAAAGAATACAGTCATGCCCTCTAAGTTCAAATGAACCACACCCCAGCTGCCCAGGTTCTTCTGACACAATTATCCTCATGGCCATCATGCACATTCACAAGAATATAATAACATTCTGAAATAAATAAGAAAGTCAAAGGACAAATTTCACGATCACTTGGTTTTCTGATGCACAGTTCCTGAAGTACTTACTAACTTTTCTCTGAAGAGCAGATGGGACTACCCCATGGCTTGGAGACAATGTGTGGCTATTCAACTTCTCAGTGGCCCTGTGATTGTGGCTTGGGTATCGGGATGCTTTTATTAAACTGTTATCTGTGTAATAACCCTTCTCCTGAGGTTGGAAAGGCCCAGGTTTTGAATGTTGCTCCCATGGGGTTCTGCCTCTCTGAAGATATACACATCTCATGAAAACACAACAATAAATAGTAATAAAGAGATTTCTGCTGTGAAGTCGTGCGTAGTCTCCCTGGGATGACTGGGTATTACATAAACTGAAGTATACTGCTTCCAATGGGAATGGGTATCACTCAGGAGCAGAGATGATGCAAAGTTTAAATTTATTTCATTGTTTAATCATATGTGGGGCAGATGGGGTATTTACACATGAGTACAATATGCATACAGGCCAAAAGTGAGCATTGGATTCTCTGGACCTGTAGTTTCAAAGAGTTACAAGTCACCTGATATGGATGCTAGAATTAAACCCATGTTCTCAGCAAGAGCAGTGTATGCCTTTAATTGCTGAGCCATCACTCCCATCCCAGTAACCATGGACATCCAAAGAAAAAAAATCTCACTAATGTTAAAATAATCATGGTAGTGACGATGACAGGTAGTAGGGCCTATTATACACTGAGGTTGGTAATATAAACTCCTCCTGCCATGGAAATTGATGCTATAATTCTTAAAAGAATTAAAATTAGAACATATCACTGGCCTCTCCCACTTCTAGGTCTATATGTGTAGGAGAAGACACGGTTCAGACATGTGCTTGGTATGTAAAATGAGAAGACTTTTCTTTTGGAGCTAAGGTGGCTGAAGCTGTATTTGGACTGGTCTGTTGTTAGTGTTCATGTGCAGACATTTGAGAAGAGGGGGGAATTCACTTCCTTAGTGAGTTAATTTTCCATAACTTAGGAGTCCCCTTCTCTACTCATAGCTGAAGTAATAACTGAATCTCACATGGAAGTGATCATCTGTAAACAGGACGTGTGGCTTATGTTTAATGGAGACATAGATGGTATTAGTAACTCAGGCTGCTGATCAGTAAAGGAATAAACAGAGAATTAAAATTCAACTGATACATGTGTGGCCTCTTCACCATCATAGCAAGTGTCCTTTCACAACCAACTGGCTACTTCTGCTGCTGCCCCAGGAAGCTCATTCACCCTGGTCCCATGTGCTTTCCACATAGGGATGCCAGGTACTTAGGGAGCAGCTGCCAAACAAGCAAATGGGGAGAACAGGAGGGCAGTTCTGCCTTACTATGGATGCTTTCCTGTTCTGTGCTGCCTCTAAGAAGTGCTGTGCTGAGTCCTCAGATGTGAGGTGTAGCAGATGCTTTGTCTGTAGAAGGCACAGAGTGACAGAGACATGAGGTATGCCATAGGCTGTGTCCTCGGTATTTAGTGGGTGTGGATCAGCAGTAAATGAGGAAAGAAACATGATTGATTTAATCTAGGACTGAGATTTCATGGAATAGGTATCAGTCGAGATAAGATGAAGATGTAGGAGAATGAAGCATGATTTTTGGTTGAGATAAGAATATATGCAGTTACTAAACTGAGATAAAGAATATTGTATATGATATAGCTGAATCACTGTATGGAAACAATAGAAACTTTTAAAGGAATTTCTGTTTTATTTTCTTTTATAGAATATTTTCTTTATTTACATTTCAAATGTTATCCCCTTTCCCAGTTTCCCCTCCAAAATCCCCATCCCACCCCCACCCTCTGCTCACCCAACCACCCACTCCCTCCTACCTCCCCACCCTGGCATTCCCCTACACTGGGACATTGAGTCTTCACAGGACCAAGGGCCTCTCCTCCCACTGACGCCCGACAAGGCCCATTCTTTGCTATATATGCGACTGGAGCCATGGGTCGCTCCATGTGTACTCTTTTGATAGTACCTGGGAGCTCCGAGGTGTCTGGTTGGTTGATATTGCTGTTCTTCCTGTGGTGTTGCACAGCCCCTTAGTAACCTCAGTCCTTTCTCTAACTCCATTGGAGACCCTATTTTCAGTCCAATTGTTGGCTGAGAGCATCTGACTCTGTACTTATATGATAAGTGGATATTAGCCCAAAAGCTCAAATACAAAATACAATTTACAGACTACATAAAGTTCAAGAGAAAGACAAAAGTGTGGATGCTTCAGTCCTTCTTAGAAGGGGGAACAAAATTCTCACAGTAGGGAATACAGAGACCAAGTGTGGAGCAGAGACTGAAGGAAAGGCTATCCAGAGACTGCCACACATGGGGATCCATCCCACATGCAGTCACCAAACCCAGTCACTACTGGGAATGTCAAGAGGTGCATGCTGACAGGAGCCTGATATAGCTGTCTCCTGAGAGGCTCTGCTAGAGCCTGACAAATACAGAGGATTATTTTTAAAAAGGGTTGCTTTTCCCTGCACAAGCCTCCAGGGGGAGCACAAAAATGTTTGACACAGAGTTGATCTGGAAGAAAACTCGAGTTAGACTAGAGGCAGATGAATCACTCCAGAAGAATATCAAAGGGTTCGTGCATTACAGGATATACTCATGTCTGTGAAGCCTGAACTAGATATTTTCTAAAATACCCCTATAACCATATACCTCCAGATTAATGTCTTATTCAGTTAATTAATAATTATCAGCTAATATATGATTCCCTAACTTCTCATTTTCTGATGTTCAAGGCCAAGGTGCATGAAATTGTCCATAACAGCAATATTGCCTTCCTTGTATTTCAAAATACAAAATACAAAATGATAATTAATAATGATAATAAATGCTTCAGGTGATCTGGTGCTCAAGAGCTCTAATTTTTAAGGTATTATAGCTACGAAAGCATAAGCATTTGCCTATATACATACTAACTCAGATGTAAATACTAATAATGTATAGGGAGTGTCTCTGCAAGCGCCACAGCAAGCAGTGTCAATCCACAGGAGGTGAGAAGGAAGTCGGACTCAACATAACTCAGCAGCCAGAGACTTCAAACTTTGCAATTCTAACAGCAGACAGTTTGTTTTAGGCACGTTTAAGTACATTACAGTTTGGAGAAGTTTCTGTGACACAATCTGCTGTGCACCATAAAGCTCAGGGCACAATTATAGTGAGACTCTTCTCAAAGGACATGTCACTTCTTCCATAAAGACAGTTTCTACAGGTAAACTACATGTGTCCTCTTAAGAGGCTAGGAAGGATCTGGTGAGCTCTAGACTATCAACCACTTCCGATCCTGTTTGTAAGGGTCTGGACCTATAGGTAGCACCAAGATCACCTTGGCCTATAACCATCTATAACCATCTGCTTAATCAGTCAGGGGAAGCCCTGACCATTCAGATAGCACAGAGGTCACCAGGCTATTAACCCCATCCACCCCCAGCCTTCTGGGCAGAGGACAGGTTATGTATCTCTTTCTTTAAAGGGCCAACCCTGAGCATTTAACATTCCTGGTTTCTTTCCTGCTTGTCTGTGAACATAGGGACTTAGTACCTTATACACCAATGGAGGAGAGGCTGTACACTTAAATACAAAGAGGGAGAGAAAATAAAGGCTTAAAGCACTTTCCAAAAGCAACCTAAATTTCATGGAATAGGAGAAACCAGTGAGATGGCTCAGTAGGTAAAGGCGCTGGTCATGAGAGCCTAGCAACATGAATTCTGTTCCCAGAACCCACACAAAGGTAGGAGTGAATGGCCTCCACAGAGTTGTCTGGTCTACACACATGCAAAATGGCACACACACACACACACACACACACACACACACACACACACACACACACACACATGCACATTTTTTTTTACACTGTGGAAGGCAGTTTTAATGTTTTGGACCAAGGAACAGTTCTGAGCATATCTAAATGGAGACACTGGGTCACATGAATTTACCAGGGTCAGACAGAACTGTCCACAGGATTGAGTGTGATGGAGAAGACAGTGTTAACATTCAAGGATTAAAATATCCCTAACTGCTTTCCCCAAAACAACAAGGTCTAAACATTCCACTATTTTTTTTTTACTTGCAAAATGTTAAGTTACTAATTTGTTAGTGTTTCTTGTTTATAATGAGAGCAGCTGAAGCTGCAGAGAAGTCAATTGAACTGCACAGTATGTTGAAGATGAAACTTGGAGTTAGTTTATAAAAATTCAAGTCAACTATTCCAGGAACTTGACTGACCACAGAACTGATAATTACACCAGCCAGTTCAGCAACTTTCTCCCAGGAACTAGCTGACCATAAAGTTAGATTAATATCTTAAAGAACAATCTTGAGAAACAGGAAGCTGCTCCTTGTGATTTTTCACTGGTATTCTCAACATTTTCCAATGACACCATCCCTACCTCCTTGGGTTGTGGTTTATTCCTTTAAATACCCCTTCTCCCTGCTACACATGGTCGAACTCTTCTACCCCTTTGTGGGATATGAGTCTCAACCCCAGTGCACTGGTTCCTATCAATAAACCTCGTGTGATTACAGCAAAAAAAAAATTCAAGTCAATATGCTAAACTGAACAAATACCCAGGGTATGAGATATTTAAAAATACTTTTCTCATGAATCAGCACACACACACACACACACACACACAATCCTTAATAACATTCACAACCTTTAGTTTCTATATTACCTGTGTCCTGGAAAATTACTTCTGATAAAAGTCACAAAATGTAGAAATCACCACAGATGCACGCACATACCTTTCAAATACATTTGACATCAAGGTCAGGCAGCTCACTTGGAAGAAAGCTGTGATGCTACAACAGGATTTTTCTAGAGACATCAGTTCTCTGTAAGTGGGAATATTTTACTTCTAATATAGGGGGAGGGGGACCCACTGGTACTTTAAAATTTAAGAATATTACTAGAGTCATTAAGAAGGAGGTGAAGAGTTTATACAGCCTTTCGTGATTTCAAAGAGGTAGCGATAGATGCTTGTTTTCCTGACAATGTCTGAAGCAGTTTCTTGTGAGTTGTGCTTCAGCCCCTGGTTTGATGTAGTGATTCATTAAGGGGAGTTCCAGTGTATCTCTGCTGACTGCTCCAAAGCAGAAGGTGCAACGAGGTCAAAAGGTCTTTTGTTGGGCATTGATGGCTGTGTCATGCTAAAGTAAGAAAGAGGCCACCATGATATTATTCCACTTACAAGCACTGTGCAGTGGTGTTCAGCATTCAGTGTCACTGCATGAACATCTGCCCCCTGAGTCATCAGCTCATGTACACCACCTAAATATCCCTTGTAGGTTTCTTGGTGAAGAGGTATATATGATCATCTTCATCCCCAGTGTTCACGTCAGTGGCTTCTCAGAGAGTAGTTTCTGCACTATAGCAAGCCAATCTTTTTGTTCAGCATCCTAAAGAAGCAATTTACTTGGATCTGTTTCCATTTCTCTTCTTGCAGTTGATACCCTTCTTTGTTCCTTTCCTCTTGCTCCTCATCTTCATCAGAATCTCCTACCCAGACACTCTGAGTACCAGTGGGAACCACATGTCCATGGGTTTCTAACAATTCGAGCTGGTTAAACTGTTCAGAAAAGCCCAAAGAGCTTTCTGGGTCTGGTTTTTCATCATCCCTTACTTTTTCTTTTTCTATTTTTTTTTTACTATTCCTCTAAATAAAAAGCATTCAAGTACTAGGGCACAATCTTTCAAGAGATAAGTTATGTCTGTTGTTTGATTCTTTTCAGTCTGCAAGGTGGCTGGCCACACACAGTGCCCATTCCACTGCTTGGGACACGTGACTTACCTTTGAAAAATGTACTTGTATTCACTAATGTGCTTGTTTGTAATAGAAAGTATTATACTATAATATGGACTCCTATTCTATTATACATATACATACAAACACACACACATATATAATATGATTCGGTATGATATGTGGTATGATATGAAGAGATACATATACATACATGTATATATATACATATTTGTGTATCCCTCTCCCATTCTATTGCATTCCACATTTTACTAATCTATCCTGGAAGCACTTTTGTTAATCTAATTTACCCAGTAGAATATATAAAAGTGAGTGAGACCACTACTGACCAAATGGAACTAAAACGATATTGGATGAAACACATCAAAAATGATCAGAAAACAATTTTGGAAGGGTAATAAGCAATATACCTATTGTAGAGATACCAGGTTTCTAGATATTTGATGGAACATTATTAAAATCACTGACTTTCACTAAACTTGACAGAAAGCATGTCTACATGGTCTCAAAGAAACGTTATAAGCAAATGGTGAAATTAAAAAAAAGTAGTTTCATACGTATAACTCAGTGGTATTGTTCTGCCTAGCATATGTAGTTCTGTGGGCAAGGCAAGAAAGGGACCAAGTAAGGAAGGGAGAGAAGGGGAGGAAAGGAGAGGGGAAAGGAGAGGTGGGAAATAGCAAAATGAAGAGGAAGGGGGGCAGTTTTAAAGGTAGGTAGGAAGGAAAGAAAGAAATAGAGATTTTTCTCCCAAATGACTAATCTGAAGTTGTTGCTCTTTGCAGTGTGTGTGTGTCTCTTTGTGTGTGTGTGTGTGTGTGTGTGTGTGTGTGTGTGTGTGTGTGTGCACATGTGCAAGTGTCTTTGCCTGTGAACATATGTATAGAGGCTAGAGGTAGACATCAGGATGTCTTTCCTTATTCACTTGTTCGCCTTTGCTGAGGCACAGCCTTTCTCACTGAACCTCAAGTTCACGCATATCCACTAGAGTGGCTGACCAAAGAGATCTGGACCCTCCAGCCTCTACCCAGAGTACTGGGGTTACAAGCATATGCAGCCATGCCAGCTTTTTATATGGGTTCTGGGGATCTGACCTCAGTTCTTTGTGCTTGCTCTGTTAATATTTTACCCACCTAGCAAATAAAAAGTATTATTTACTTCCTCATGCAGTGGAACCAGGCTCAACTCTAGGACCTAGATCATACCAGATTATGCAGACATATGCTCTACCAGTGAGCTACATTCACAGCCCCATGGACAAACAGAACATTGTTGAAGCTAACTCAATCATCATGGGAGTCAACTATCAACATCTAAAACGGATCCAAAGGATTAAGACATTAATGGATTTTAAATGGAACTCCAAGGCATAATGTTATAACCTTCGAATAAGCAAAGAATTTTATAAGGAACAAGACCCAGTAAGAGAAAAACTGTACTAGAAGCTGTAAATGGCACAGCAGGCAGCCCTATTACCTGTGATGTGGTGTGTTAGCTAATATAGACCAGCTGTGCTTGAAGAATCTGGAGAAGCAGTAAGCAGAGGAAAGTGAACAAAGGCATTTGCATTTAGTAGTTAATTGCCCATGTAGGTTCAGGTTTAGAATCACCTAATGAATTAAGTCTTCTAGGATCTCCAAAAGAGAATATGAACAAGCATAAATATTTCCTTCCTTAAATGAGAAAAAAACAGAGTTTATATTGAGATCAAGGGTGCCAAATTGGTATGCCAAGGTTTACACAAAACACTGCCTCCTTCCAAGGGAAATAGTCTTGGGTTCTATGATATATGAGGCTACATTGAACTTTAAGTTACATGAGATTTTTTTTTGGGGGGGGAATATAGTATATAAATAATACAAGCCCTTCCCTAAGAAACATCCAAGATATAAGAAACAAGATGTGATGTTTTATTCACTTTTATCCAGCAAAAGACACACAACACATAAAATATTTTATATCAGCTACTCTAAAGCATATGAGGTTGAGAAGATGGGTAAAGCACTTCACATGGCATGGAAGAGCTCACAGAGGGCACACCTGTGACTGTGAGTGGCCAAATTACCTCCATCGGTGAATAAAGGCAGGCATCGCGCACTAGGGAGACTTTAACAAAAGGCTGGAGGACAGGGGCAGGATATGTGGGTACTGTCATGTCACATCGTTCTAAGAGCATAACTGGACATTCACTTAAATCAAGATTATCAATAAGTGCAGGATATAACCTCAGAAAAAATCAACTAGCAGCTGACTCTGAAGGGAAGGCTGGTAGGTGTTTGAAGCATTTTATACTTTGATTAGAATCAAATGTTGATGTTATAGAACAGAGAAACAAAGATAAAAGCTATTTTTGGTGAGAGAAAATACTAAAGAAAGGCAAATTTCTTTACAAATTTCCTTAGAACAGTTAGGTCATCCTATATTAGTGTGTCAAGAGCCATTCTCAAGTGACTGTTAGGAAATAGTACACAGGAAGTTCTCAGTTACTATTCCAAAAGAGGCCTAGCTACTGATAAATTTATCCTTGGAAAAGCCTATCAAGCAGTATTTAGTCACTAACACTTTCAGTATGACCAGAACTGCAAATAGAATCTGTGTTAGCAAAACCTACCAACTCAGATGCCTTCATCTTAAAGATGTGACATAAGACACATTTTATGTGTCTTAATCTTAAAGACTGACAAGCTGGGCTCAACATAGAGAAAAAAGTGTACATGTCTAAGACAAGTGGCAAAAAGAGGGGTACAGATGGTGGTTCAAATCTGATGGAAAAGTCAGACAGGGCAACATGAAGTCAGGCATTGATTAAACATATCACAAGTGAGGACAAACCATTCTGTTTAAAACGTACATACCAGTGTGTGAGTATCTTAAAACTATAAAATATATTATCCACAAGGAAAGAGCTGCTGAAAGTTCATATTCTAAAGAAAAAGGCTATTTAATAAAAATGGCAAAGTGTAAGAAGCTCAAGCAGGAGCCACTGCTTCATGTGCAAAGAAGTCTCCAGGGCAGCACATGGCCTCCCCACCAGGAGCATTACTCAACTGTCTTTAGAGAAGTTAACTCCTGCAGCAGGTGGGAACAAAAACAGAGACCCATTCCAGACAATGAGCTGAGAGTGAGAGATCTCGGGACACTCAGCCCTAAACAGAATGGGTCCATCAAATCTCTCCCCTCAGGTCAGGGGCGCCTGCAGAAGAAGAGATGGAAAGAATTTAAGAGACATAGAGGATGGAGAACACCGCAGAAACGAAACTTTCTAAACAGCACTTTTGACAGAGACTGGAGCAGCATGTACAGGGTCTGCATTGGTCTGCACCATATACAATCCTAGAGCTGAGCAGAGATGTGAACACATATCCCCAGCCCCAGCCCAGAAGCTCTCTCCAAGTGATAATTTCAGGAGCTACTATAAGACAAGCTAATAACTAGCAGATAATCTTCCTGAAATGGTCTACTTCAGATTTCAGATTATAATATAATCTGTGACAGATTCACTCTCATAATCAAGGCCCAGGAGAATTCATTTTAGGAAAGATTCCTGCTATTATTATTCTTTTCCTTTTATTACTAAACATACATAATAATCACTAGTATTAGTCCACCCCTTTTGAACAGATCTTTGCAGATCTACAAAGATTTACTGTCTTGTAGAGATGTTATATAGACAAATAGATGACTTCTTAAATCTTAATAATGATCCTATAAAAATTCCTAAAATTATATCAGTGATTAAGCTCTTTTATAGTGGGGCTGCTATTAGGTCCTTTTCTGATAGTCAAAACTGCAATGAGAATTCTGTCAGTCTCCTCCACGTCACCAGTTAACTGCTCTTAAGTAGTAACCAGACTTTCTCCTACTCAGAGCACATTCCAGGTTGTAAAACAATTAACCAAAGGTCATAAAGAGGGAACAAATGACTTATTATAGGTGCTAGGACAGAAGATAAAATATTGACTGCGTTTATCTATACAAAACTTCACTAATAACTTAGTTATGGTTTCCAGCCTTCTATGAACCTGTGAAGCTGTGACAGGAGATGGATGTTTAGCCAGATAATTAATCCTAATGGATATGCATGTAAACATTCTTTGTTGTAAACTTCTAGTTCAGTTTATAACTTGATTTTATGCATGAACTTGTGATGAACTTTTTAACATGTGATCGTGTATTCTGAAAGGTGTTTTGAGTGCTGAGGACAAAGAGTCAGAAAAACTGAGCTGGGAAGGAACTGAGCTGAGGAGAAATTTTTGGGAAAGAACACTTCTTAGAGAAAGAGGAAAAGAAGAGAAGAATTCCCCCACTCCCAGCCCCACTTAGGACCTTTCCCCCTTTCCCCTTAGATAGCTTTCATAGAAAACTTTTCACAACTTAGTATCTCTATATTCACTTTTCGAAGTGTCTCTTTTTTCTTCCAGCGACTGACTTCTAACCAGCAGGCTGAAAGTTCAAGCTGGTTAGTTCCTGCTGAGATAGAAGAAAGGCCACATTGCTTAATCCTCCCGCTATTAGGCTACAGGTTTCAATCACCTAAACCAGCAGCTTTTTATGCTCATTAGGACTTTTTAGGAGTTATCAGCAGCAGCATTTCAGTATAGTTAAAGAGCTAGAGCATCTGGAGACCCTCAGACTTTAAAGTCACACCAGAGTTCTACTCTGTGCCCTCCCCCCAGCCCCCACTACCCCCTCCAGGCTGGAAAGTTCCCCAGCAGATAGTCCCTTGTAAATGAACAATTCTTTTGCATTTCCTTTCTCCTATTTTGACTTGTTTTCTCTTATTCTGTTTTATTTTATTATTATTCCTGAAATAACTATTTTTTAAAAGAAGATAGAAAGGGAGTGGATCTGGAGTGGGAATGAGGAAGAAACTAAGAGTAGCTGGGGGAAGGGAAGCTAATCAGAATATATTATATAAAAAAATCTATTTCAACAAAGGAAAAAATAAAATAAAATCAAAGTTACGTTTGATGCAAGATCAAATGAGTTTTGTAATGTTTATTCATCCTTTATTTGTCTATAATGTCATTTCAGAATAAAATTTTAGCTCAATTTAAAAAAATAAATAATAAAAATGTTAGTAAGATCTGTTGAGATATGATTCAGAAAACAAATAGCTCTTAAACTAGTAAAGCTAAACTATTTATTCATTATATGACAAATATAGTTACAACTTCTCACATAGAATATGCCATGGAAACTTCCAAATAACTCCAGAATGCAAAACCCTCAGGGTTTAGGTGCAACAGAAAATTCATTTCCCAACTCTTTCTCCTTAATCTGTGGCTGGTTTTCCCATCTCCTACAGCTCGTCTTCGCTCCCTCAGGTCACATTTCAACATGATTACATAACAATTTAAAGTTAGATATATGTACTGAAGGTTTTAAGGGACTTAGAAACATTTAAAGATGCCTTTAAAAACATAATGTTGGATCCAGCCCATATATACACAGCCACCAAAACTAGACAATATTGCTGATGCCAAGAAGTGCACGCTGACAGGAGCCTTATATAACTGTCTCCTGAGAGGCCCAGCCAGAGCATGACAAGTACAGAGGTGAATGCTAGCAGCAAACCATTGAACTGAGAATGGGGGTCCCCACTGGAGATGCTAGAGAACAGTTTGAAAGAGCTGAAGGGGCTTGAAACCCCATAAGAACAACAATACCAACCAACCAGAGCTCCCAGGGACTGAACCACTACCCAAAAACTAAACATGGATAGACCCATGGCTCCAGTTGCATATGTAGCAGAGGATGGCCTTGCTGGGCACCAATGGGAGAAGAAGCCCTTGGTCCTGCCAAGGCTGGACCTTCCAGTGTAGGAGAATGTCAGGGCAGGGAGGCAGGAAATGAGGGTGGTTGGGAGGGAGAACACCCTTATGGAAGAAGGGGGGTGGGATAGAGGGCTTATGGACAGAAAACCAGGAAAAGGAATAACATTTGAAATGTAAATAAAAATATCCAATAAAAAAAGATGGGATGTTTAAAAAAAGACTATATTGAAAAATCTACCACATCCTGTAAATTATCTCTGGGTATTTAACAAAAAGACAATTATATATACATAAAAAGAATATACTTACCATTGCAATAAAACAAAAACATAATGCTTAAGATGTGGTGTAGCTCACTGATAGAGTACATGTCTCCATGTGCAAAGTCCAGGATTCAATCCCCAGCCTCTCACTAATCTTATCAACTAAACAATTTTTATGAGAACCTATCCCCTAAAGATTTTTTTTTCTGATAGGATTCTGTGGGCTATAAAAACAGATGAATTTAGTAGCATAATGATGGGGAAGGGAGGCCCCAGCTGAAGGGGTGTAGTGTTATAACTAAAACATATCACACGCTTGTATGAAGTTTTAATGCAATTTAAGAATCAGTCACATTAAAGTTTCATGTCCAGTGCATGTTTCTCTAACGTGTGTGACTGCTGCAGATAGTCAAATATGTCTGAAGGAAAATATTCGCATTGAATCAGTGCAAGTTTGAGGGAGCTAAGACTTGACCTACCATGGTTAATTTAAAGGAAAAAGTACGCACTTAGTTCTGCAGTAAATATTTAAATGTTCTATGCAACACAAATATTGTTTCTGATTACTAATATCTGTCCACAGGCCAGGTGTCATCTTACTTTTTAGAACCTCCTAAGCAGGTTCCTTATTCCCTGCTTAATCTCCCTGGTTCTCACCCCATAAACAATGGGATTCAGAGCTGGGGGGATGAGGTGATGAAGTATATTGAGCAGGATGGGGACATCCGGAGGAATCCTCTCCCTGGCCAGGTTAGTGATGACCAGCACCAGCAGGACTGTGCTGAAGAAGAGGATGAGGATGAAGTGGGAACCACATGTGCTCAGGGCCTTGGCCACAGCTCCCTCTGCTTTGATCCTGAGCACAGCCTTCAGAATGAAAGAATAAGATAGGACAATGAGGATGAGGTCAGAGCCCAGCAGGGTCCAACCTATGACAAACTGGTACAGTTTATTAAAAGTGATATCATCACAGGAGAGTCTGGATACAGACATGTTAGTGCAGATGCAGTTCTTGATAATTCTTGCACAATATCTCAGTTGGGAAGAAAATATGGGGATAGGCATAGTAAGAATCCCATTTCTGGTTGTTACAAAGATGGCAGCCCTAACCACAAACTGGTCAGTGATGATGGATGGATACTGCAGAGGCTTACAGATGGCCACATAGCGGTCATACGCCATGACCATGAAGGTGCAAGACTCCATCGTCAGGAAACTGTTCATGACAAACATCTGGAGGAAGCAGGCAGAGAAGCCGATGGATTTATTGTCAAACCAGAAGATGGCCAGGACCTTAGGTATGACTGTGAGGCAGAGCACGATGTCTAGCAGGGACAGAAGGCTGAGCAGGTAGTACATGGGCTCATGCAGAGAGGCCTCCATCCTGATGGTGATGAGAAGGGTGGCATTGGCCCCCATGGCCAGGAGGAAGAGGAGGCTGAGGGGCAGGGACAGCCAATGCTGCCAGGTCTGGTAGTTGGGGAAGCAGATGAGAAGGAAGTCAGGGACCAGGATAGAGGAAATATTGCTTTGTGCTTCCATGTGTTGCCTTCTGATCATGACTGACACCAGAAAACCTTGGGGCTAGAAGAAAAATAAATCATCCACACACTATAAATACCCACAAGTAGATGGCATACAATAATCATTCAAAAGTAGTAAGAGGGCTCTGTGGGTAAAGACCCTTGCTGGCAAGTCTAATGACCTGATTTCAATTCTTGGACCTACATGGTGAAAGAAGAGAACTGATTCCCACGGGTTATCTTTTGTCCTCCACACATGTGCCATGGAATACATGGGACACATGTACTAAATAAATAATTTGAAGATCATAATAGGTAATCTGGCATTTTCCTAGGTCCCCATCCATTCTATTAAAAAGCCTCTGAGAATTGACATAGTTTTATTTGGATAATTCCTGTCTATATAGCTTTTCATTTCTTTACACCCAATTTGATGAATACATTATATTAGCATCCTTCTTAAAATAGAATGCCATTATTTAACTTCACAGAGGAAAAATTAAAGGCATAGGTAAGTAAAGCTACTTTTTCTTAATTATATTAAGTAAAAACACTTGGATTATGCATTTTTCCATCACTGAAACAAAATACTCAGGCCTTAAAGCTAACTGATCATTAAGATTTCACTGGACTGTCTGTCTTTTTTTCTTCCAAGAGAAGATATAACAGGCAAATCTGTAGCTAGACCCAAGGGCATCACCAGAATGTATCTGGTAACTTCATTGGACATACAGTCTTCATTTGGACAGGAAAACAACCTTGATGACAAAAAATATAGACTCAATGATAAATATAATAAAAATATCATCTAATATACTAGACAATGAGTGGGATAACAACAAGAGATTTTAGTAACAAGCAGTTTTTGGACACAATCAGCTGACTCCTGGGAATTCTCTATGAGTCATTAGCAGCTTCCCATTAGCCTCGTAAGTGATAACTATGTTATAAAACATGTAATGAACTGAAGTGTTACATTGTTTCCACACCAGGGCTATTCTCTGGGCATTGGTGGGTATGTCACAGTGGAGCTGTGCTTTTAATGTTCTGAGAAAGCCCACACTTGGCAAATTTTAACTCAGTAATGATAGTGGTCCTATTGAGGGCTGTGGTCTCTTATGTATGGTCAGATTCCCTCCCTCATCTGAAAGAACAGTAGTGATTTTCTCAAAGGCAAGGAGTAAGTATGAGAAGCCAAAGGCATTTTGAAGGTAGAAAGAAACTAATTTACTCTTCTGTGTTTACCTACTAAGTTATCACCATACAAAGGCTTCCCAGTACCATAAAAGTCTAGAGCAAAAATATAATATGAACCATGTGTGGATCCAAATGCTATTGAGTACAGTATGGGACAATACTTCTATGTACTTTTCTTTTCATTTTGATTAACATGTGAAGGTAATCTTGATGTTAATTCAATGACATCTGTTGTTTTTAGATGGTATATGGGAACTTATTTTATGTAGTCCCATTCAAAATTATGGTTTTGCTTTCTTTTTCTAAATAGCCTCTCTTTAGGAATTTCTTTGTGAATGGATCTTCTTTGCTTCAGAATGAAAATCCACAAAGTACAGAGATAATCAAACAGTCATTGTCCCAGCACCACTTACCATGTGGGTATTGTCCAAAGTCTAGATCTCCAGACAACAGCAACCCGGTACCTCCACCCAGCCCACATCCTCCTCTTCTCTCACACCTTACTTCAAGCAGGGAATTTATATCTATATTTTTATTAACCAACATAATTACCATTTACTGGGGAATGAGAAGTTTTTTCACATATCATCAAATGTGGCAGTAGGCACATTATTTTTTGTGTAAGAAATATCTGAAAACTAATACTAATTAGTGTTAATAAAGAAATGCAAAGGAGTGAAGATCAAAAGAGTAGAAGTTAAATTTTAAAAATACAGCTACACAAACTCAAATAAAAGCACATCTATCTTTTCCTATAAAGCAGACAAACTTACCTTAGCTAGATGATAGTCAGCTTAAAGAAATAAATGTCCTCATAGAAAATTATCTTTATCATTTCCAGCTGGTTATGAAGTTATTTTCCCTAGACCAATAAAATGAGGATAAAGAACTATATCCATATCCTGCCTAGAGTTTTCTAAGGAATACGGTAGGTTGAGCAATGGAAGAGATGATGTGATCCAGCCCAAGAGGCAAGAGGGCACTAACATGTAAGGCAGAACCCAGAAGGGTAACTAAGGAGCCGGGATAACTGGCCTTCAGTCATCTGAAACCTGTACAGCAGACTTTTTATGGAGGCTGAATTGTACTTGTTAACAAATTTACTGAGAATTTTCTGGTTTCTGGCTCATATAGATAATGATGAAAGTATGGTTATAATTTATGAATCTTTAACCTGATGATATCTGTTTTCTAAATGAGTAGTGTTCAACTCACACTGGAAAATGAAAAACCCAACAGAAAGTAGGGATAGAATCTAAAATTTTAACATCAGGCTTGCAATAATCCTATTGGAAGGAGCCCTTCTTCCTGCCTGCATTAGACAGCCATGTCACCAACCACACGACCATCTCTTCCTCAAAGAGTCCTGATTCTAAGCCAATATCAGCAGCTCCCAGAGTAGCTCCCACAAATGCTGTTTATGACAGTTGGTTGAACTATTTAGACCAGACTTGCAAAGATGCTGAAGGGAATTTTCATGCCCCAAGCTCCTCTCCATCCCTTCTCTTCTCACTGCCCACAGGGGTTAAAGCCACTTTAGGTATCTGAACTGGGAGTACACAGCCTATTCCTCATGGAGTTAGGTAAGGAGACACAGAAGAGAAACACAATATGGAACAATGTTGAGGAAGTAAAGAAAGGTAACTAAAATAAAATTATATAGCACATTTTAAGCAGGTAGATAGATAGATACATAGATACATAGATACATAGACAGACAGATGGACAGATAAATAGATGATACATTTGAAAGCAAATATTTCCAGACATAAGATCTTAACTACTTCAAGATGAAGAATACTCTTAGAAAACATGTTTAAGCAGGGATGTAATGCAGGAACTTCTTGACTTTTTATGAAGCTATATATCAATGAACACTTTTTAACTAAAAATCTTTCAAAATTTAATATATATTCCATTGAAGCTGAGGAAAGCATCCAGTGCATAAAGTGTTTCTAAACAAGCACCAGGACTTGAGTTCAGATTCCCAACACTCATATACAAGCCAAGCCTGGGGTTTTACATCTGTAATCCCAGATCTAGTAGGTTGGAGACAGCTGGATGCTAGAGGCTGATTACTCAGTCAGTATAGCCAAAATGGTGAGTTCCAGGTTTTGTGAGAGGCCCTGTTACAAAAATTAAAGAACAATAGTGGAAGACAATTCTTTCTTATCTTTATCTCGTTCTTCATGCTGATACCCTTAGCCTACCTACCCACACTCCCACATTCAACCAATAATTCTGTTGACTGATTTGCGCCAAGGAGTATTTTCTAAATCACCTAGTCCTGGAAGACCTTCCTGTTGTGGACCTAACATAGCTCAGCTTTAAACTATAAAACTTTGATTGTTAATAATATTTATGTTACACTGTAATTGTGCTGCAAGTCTTCCGGCAATTGATATTAACACCCTTTCTCAGAACCTGTTCACAGTCATGGTCCCTCCTTTAAGGAGACATCACAAAGGGACTTTCATAATTTCACAACCAGCAACAAGATGAAACACAGGACATAGGCTAAGGAAACGAGATCAGATCTAGAACTTCATGTTGGGAGAAGCTTACTGAGAGCTAATGTTTTTCACAGCCCTTAATGATTCTTTCTCAGATTGTTTGGTAGGGTTACAATTCTGCAATAACCACCAGTTTAACAGATCTTTGTAGTCAACTTATGTGTATGTTCCACGTGTGTGTGTGTGTGTGTGTGTGTGTATGTGTGTGTGGTGTATGTACATGATTTTGTGGATCTGTGCATGTGTGTACATGGATGCACCTGCATAATGAAGTCAGAGTTAGATGGCAAGTGTTTTTCTCAGTCTCTCTCCATCTCATATTTTTTTAGAATGGGTTCCTCGCTGATCCTGAGCTCACTGACTTAGGCTGGCCAGTGAAATGGCACATCTGCTGTCTCTGTCCCACAGTGCCTACACTGCAGACATCTGACTAACTGAGCTTTCTCTCCAGTCCAGCATCTCTTAGTATTTTTAGATATTGTTCCCCTGAGTCAGGTTTGTTTATTACAGGGCTGGCATGGGCACTATCAAAGAGAGTTAAGTACCTAGACACAAAGATCATGGAGGGCACACTGCTACAAGTTCATTGTTCACAGGACACCTAGTGATCTCATTGAACTTTCAAAGTCAGCCTGAGACACTCCCAAGCTTTTCTGCATGGTCTCCTTTCCTCATCCACATAGCACACTAGCCCAGGAAGATGCTTCTATTAGTATTAGTGTTGACAACTTCAGAAGCATTAGTTTCACAGGCCATGAATGATGCGTTTAATTTTCTCTTCAACATTCAGAAATTGCTAGGCAACCATTCTGAGTACTAAGTCTCCCCATTCTCACTCCAAAGCTAGAGCAGTGTGTCACTGTGGAGGCTGGAATGGTGCCTGGAAACTGTGGGTCAGGGAGAAAGTCTTAGTAGAACCTTCCCGAATCTCAAGATTCCCCCATTCTAAGTACTGTCCTTGCTGTTGAGTCTGTCTTCTTCATAGCTGACATAAAGCTTCAAATTCAAAGGGTAAATTCTTGAATGCAGCCTAGACACAAGGAAGACAGTGTCCTGCCTGTAGTATTAGGTTCTGTGAAATGTGATAGTTGGACCTGTGCCTCTGAGTGCTTTGTGTCTTCCTCTTAGATCATTTAACATGGAGCCACTGTTTCTACACCTCTGGCTGTGTTCTTATCTTTCTCTTTCCTGAACTTTCATGGAATTCACTACACTGTTGAGGAGATTAAAGAGAGTCGGGTCACAGCCAAGAGAGGAGCCTTCCTGCCCACTAGAGGCAGTCAAAGAAGTGTCTTCTAGTAACCATCAAATCCATTCTTTTCTGTGTACATCTAGAACTATGACTTGTCTCTTACAGCTGAGATTCAGCAGAGCCCCCTCACCCATGAAGCACAGAGTGTCATGTAGGGTGGGGAACATCAATGCTCAGGGATCACCTCCCAGTACACTCTTTTTTTTTTTTTTTTTTTTTAAAAGTGTTTCTGAGTCTTTTTTTTTTTTTATTAACTTGGTATTTCTTATTTACATTTCGAGTGTTATTCCTTTCCGGTTTCCGCAAACATCCCCCCCTAATCCCTCCCCTCCCCTTCTTTATGGGTGTTCCCTCCCATCCTCCCCATTGCCGCCCCTCCCCCCAACAGTCTAGTTCACTGGGGGTTCAGTCTTAGCAGGACCCAGGGATTCTCCTTCCACTGGTGCTCTTACTAGGATATTCATTGCTACCTATGCAGTTGGAGCCCAGGGTCAGTCCATGTATAGTCTTTAGGTAGTGGCTTAGTCCCTGGAAGCTCTGGTTGCTTGGCATTGTTGTTCATAAGGGGTCTCGAGCTCCTTCAAGCTCTTCCAGTTCTTTCTCTGATTCCTTCAACGGGGGTCCCTATTCTCAGTTCAGTGGTTTGCTGCTGGCATTCGCCTCTGTATTTGTTGTATTCTGGCTGTGTCTCTCAGGAGCGATCTACATCCGTCTCCTGTCAGCCTGCACTTCTTTGCTTCATCCATCTTGTCTAATTGGATGGCTGTATATGTATGGGCCACATGTGGTGCAGGCTCTGAATGGGTGTTCCTCTGTCTCTGTTTTAATCTTTGCCTCTCTATTCCCTGCCAAGGGTATTCTTGTTCCCCTTTTAAAGAAGGCACACTCTTCTTTTTATTATGATATCCTTGTCCCAAAGTCCAGCCTCTGCTTCATCAAGTTCCCACAATTTCAAGTCCTTTAAAATTTTTTATCATTCTTACTTATTTATTATATAATTTCAGCAGTTGGGTGTGTGTTTCTTTACCCAGTCACAGGTAAGATTAATTAGATTCCAAGTGTACTGCATCATGTTCTGGGAAGTCTTCCCTCAGTAAGACATAATTCCACTTTTCAGGGATTGAGTGGTCTTACAGTGCAAAGTATTCAGTGCAGTGACACAGCAATGAAAGGATTATAATTGAGAAGAAAAGGAGACATGTCAGACTGCCCTACAGAGCTCAAGAACCACTTGACAAAAGACAGATGGCTTGGACTGGATCTGCATGGCTGTGAGGGAATTATAGCCCAGTGCTTTCTGCCTTCTACTTCCTGCTTAGAAAGTTAAATGCATTTCTCTCTTCAGATTCCTGAAGACAAAGGCTTTTCTGGTTTTTGTAAGGTTCACAGAGGACCAGTTAGTAATACAAACAGCTCCTGGCTTTTATTCTGGACACACAAGCCATAGAGCAAAGAGGGAGCTGATCATTACCCTTCATACCCATGATAATGCTCCTATAAAAGCTATGAATACACTTGCCAAATGCATAATGGTACTTTTGCTTTTCTGCTGAAAAATGAAGAAGCAGGCTTGCATCAGAAGAGGATAACTAAGAAAGAGAATAAACTCTCTCTGTGTGTAGAGTACTAAGTACTGATGGGAGAATTTGTGTACTTGGATAAATTATCATGGAGCACTCAACCGAACTACCTCTATTCCTTTAAGATTAGAGAGAAGAAAAGCAAAGCCTAGGAGACGTGCTCTCATATGAAGTTGGTATTTTGTAGTTATTATACAACGTCTCAGGGCACTATTACAGTCATTACTGATTTATGAAAAAGTCACTCAGAATGATCTATTGACGTGCAATCTAAAAGAATTCTGTTATGCCTGAATCTTTATGGGTTTATTTCTGAGCCCCTGCTGAGATCAATACTATTTCAGAGTATACCTGTCTCAATACAGAAAGTCATGAACATATCATACCAAATTTTTATTGTAACTATTGAAGAGTGAATCAGATGAACCAGACAAAACCATGTGATGGCTTTTCTATGCCTACCATTAGCATACATAGAGGCAATAGCAATGAATTACTATAATATAACAGCAAGAGACAGAGTAATAAAGAGTTTAAAACACAAAGGACACTTTACTACCAAGAAAAATGAAAAGGTATTTGAAATTTTATTCTTACCCACCTTTATCAGCAATGTTAATAATGGGACTTATAATTTATAGAATAACATGAATGTGTTACTGGCTAAATATTTATAACAAATTGCATAGATAACATTATTCTTTTACTGTGGGATAAGAAATCAACTTTCATTCTCTATCTGTGTCCTGGAGTTAATCCTGTGGCACAGTGCTTTGTACCCAAATCCCACTGGAGGGAACTAGTCTCCCAGTTGTGCTGTCACTCTTAAGTTCACAGGGAAAATGAACATTTTTGCTCCAATAACTGACCAACAAGTGACCCACCAGAAGACAGGAGGGCTCAGGAATCATGGAGCAATTGTGAAGAGGATCCTTCCAGTCTTTATCTGTGCCTGGTAGTTAATCATGTAACACAGCTCTCCTTATCCAAATCCTGCCCAGAGAGAGCTGGTCTCCCAGGAGTGCTGACACACCTGAGATCACAAGCTCATAGGCTAACAGGCTCACAGAAGGAACAGGCTCCACTTAGAGATAGCAAGACCAATTAACACCAGAGATAGCCAGATGGCAAGAGGCAAGCACAAGAACCTAAGCAACAGAAACCAAGGCTACTTGGCATCATCAGAACACACTTCTCCAAATACAGGAAGACCTAAATACAACAACACACTAGAAAAGCAAGATTTGGATTTAAAAATTACATCACATGATGATCATAGAGGACTTTAAGAAGGATATAAATAACTCTCTTAAAGAAATATAGGAGAACACAGGTAGACAAGTACAAGCCTTTAAAGAGGAAACACAAAAATCCCTTAAAGAATTATAGGAAAACACAGTCAAACAGGTGAAGGAATTGAACAAAACCATCCAGGATCTAAAAATGGAAATAGAAACAATAAAGAAATCACAAATGGAGACAACCCTGGAGATCTGGGAGTCATAAATGCCAGCATCACCAATAGAATACAAGAGATAGAAAAGAGAATCTCATGTGCAGAAGCCACCATAGAAAACATTGACAAAACAGTCAAAGAAAATGCAAAGTGCAAAAAGCTCCTAACCCAAAACATCCAGGAAATCCAGAACACAATGAGAAGACCAAACCTAAGAATAATAAGTATAGATGGGAGCAAAGATTCCCAACTTAAAGGAACAGTAAATATCTTTAACAAAATTATAGAAGAAAGCTTCCCTAATGTAAAGAAAGAGATGCCCATAAGGATACAAGAAGCCTACAGAACTCAAATAGATTGGACCAGAAAAGAAATTTCTCCTATCACATAATAGTCAAAACATCAAATGCACGAAAAACAGAAAGAATATTAAAAGAGGTAAGGGAAAAAGGTCAAGTAACATATAAAGGCAGACCATTCAGAATTACACCAGACTTCTCACCAGAGACTCTAGAAGCCAGAAGAACCTTGACAGTTGTCACACAGACTAAAATAGTACACAAGTGCCAGGTCAGGCCACTATACTCAGCAAAATCCTCAATTAACACAGATGTAGAAACCAAGATATTCCATGACAAAACCAAGTTTACACAACATCTTTACACAAATCCAGCCTTACAAAAAAAATAATAGATGGGAAAACTCCAACACAAGGAGGGAAACTACACCCTAGAAAATGGAAAAATTTGATCTTCTTTCAACAAATCCAAAAGAAGATACCCACACAAACATAATTCCTTCTCTAACATCAAAAATAGCAGGAAGCAACAATCACTTTTCCTTAATATATTTTAACATCAATGGACTCAATTCCTCAATAAAAAGACATATACTAACAGACTGGATATGTAAACAGGACCCAGCATTTTACTGCATACAAGAAATGCACGTCAGTGACAAAGACAGACACTGCCTCAGAGTAAAAGGCTGGAAAATTTTTTCCAAGAAAATGATCTGAAGAAACAAACTGGAGTAGCTATTCTAATATTGAAAAAATAGATTTTTGACCAGAAATTATCAAAAAAAGATAAGGAAAGACACTTTATACTCATCAAAGGAAAAATATACCAAGGTGAACTCTCAATTCTCAACATCTATGCTTCAAATGCAAAGGCACCCACATGTATTAAAGAAACTTTACTAAAGTTCAATGTATACATTGTCCCTCACACAATATTGCTGGGAGACTTCAACACCCCATTCTCAAAAATGGTTAGATCATGGAAACAGACTAAACAGAGACACAGTGAAACTAACAGAAATTATGAACCAAATGTATTTAACAAATATATATAGAACTAACACAAAAAAGAATATACCTTCTTCTCAGAACCTCATGGTACCTACTTCATACCTGACCATATAATCTATCACAAAACAGGCCTCAACCAATATAAGAAGATTGAAATAATCCCATGCAACCTATCAGATCACCATGGACTAAGGTTGGTCTAGAATAACAACAAAAACAACAGAACGCACACATACACATGGAAGCTGAACAAAGTAGTATTCAATGGTAATTTGGTGAAGGAAGGAATAAAGAAAGAAAGTAAAAACTTTTTTAGAATGTAATGAAAATGAAGGCACAACATACCCAAACTTATGGGACACAATGAAAGCAGGGCTGAGAGAAAAACTCATATCTCTGAGTGCCTCCCAAAAGAAACTGTAGAGAGCATACACTAACAGCTTGAGGGTACATCTGAAAGCTCTAGAACAAAAGTAAATACATGCAAAAGGAGTAGACAGACGAAATAGTCAAACTCTGGGCCGAAATCAACCATGCAGAAACAAAAAGAACTATACAAAGAATCAACAAAACCAGGAGGTGGTTCTTTGAGAAAATCAAAATAGATAAGCCCTTAGCCAGACTAACCAGAGGGCACAGAGACAGTATCCAAATTAATAAAATCAGACATCAAAATGGAGAAATAACAGAAATTGAGGAAATACAAAAAAAATCATCAGATCCTACTACAAGAGCCTATATTCAACAAAACTGGAAAATTTGGATGAAATGGACAATTTTCTAGACAGATATTAGGTACCAAAGTTAAGTCAGGATCTGATAAACCATATAAACAGTCCCATAACTCCTAAAGAAATAGAAGCAATCATTAAAAGCCTGCCAACCAAAAAAGGCCCAGGACAAGGTAGGTTTAATGCAGAATTCTATCAGCCCTTCAAAGAAGACCTAATACAACACTCTTCAAACTACTCCACAAAATAGAAAGAGGCTTGATGCCCCAGTGTAGGGGAATTCCAGGGCGGGGAGGCAGGAGTGCTTCTATCCACCCTTATAGAAGCAGGAGAAGAGAGGATGGGATAGGGGGTTTCTGGAGGGGAAACCAGGAAAGGGGATAACATTTGAAATGTAAATAAATAAAATATCCAATATAAAAACAGAAATCAAAGGTTAGAAATTTTAAGTAGTCAGCCAAAATTTTACACTCAAATATGAAATAGACATAGTTTTCACTTTTAAAATAAATTTATTTGTTGTGAAGAATTAATAGAGAGGGTTGTGATTATTGGGTTCAATCAGATCTATTTCAAAGAATATAAGACACTGAAAGAATTTTTACAATGATGATAAATCAGAATGGTATAATAAAGAAGAATTGTAAAATATGGACAATATTTTCAGGGTTGGGATACTGTTGTGAGTCTTTGTGAAGGAGAGGGCACTGGAATCTGGATTTCAGACCATGAGATGGACCAATTCAGATAAAGGAAGGAGCAGAGAGGAGCACAAATGTCCCATGTAAAGTAGGCCTGTGCAATTGTGTGATATGCAAGTTGGGGGCCAGCTGTGGTTGTGCACCCTCAGTTTCCTCCCTAGGGTGTGCAGAAGTCACTGTACACCAGGCTGGAAGGCTGAAGCAAATTCCAGAAAGGATTGGGCCTGCTGGATCCCCATCTGTCTGGGTACTTGTCTGAGGAAAGCCTTCTGCAGAGATTTTAGTGATACAACTCTTAGAGGATACTCAATGAAATATCTCAGAGTATCTGCAGTGAAATAGCTGGTGTGCATACACTTTATTTGGGGTGAAGAAAGTCTACATATGAACCTTAGAGGGTGGAAAAGAATTTTATAGGGGAACGTAAAACCATTGGCTAGAGTTTAAAGTACTAAGAATGCCTCATTTGCAGGAGAGGCATTCCAATAATCCCAGGCACTTGCTGGGCATGTTCTTGTTGGGAAAGAAGAAGTGAAAACTGTAAGTTTGCCAAAGAATAGATAACATTTCTCGGGTAGAAGACTGGAGGTGTGTCTCCCCAGATAAGGTCAGACAGAGAAGAGGAAGCCCCACTAAGAAAAGGGAGTCCTTAATTTTGCACAGAGCTCAGAGGAGCTATCCAAACAAGGTAGATTACAACCTTAGATAGGAAGCCAGATTTCCCAACATGATTGTATAATTAGAACATCGTTCCAATGGTGATAGCAAGACATATGTGTTACTGGAAACGCACAACTCCTAGGATGCAGTACAGTGAAGACTCTCAAAATCCGCCATGCCAGTGTGCACTTTATTCCGTGCATTGTATACACCAAAGTGTTTTACGTCTAGGAATGGCATGGTAGTAGCAGAATTTTAGGAAGATTCTGTCTTTAAGGTGGAGAAATGATTAAGATGAGATGTACAAAAATAGAGGTATAATAGAAATTTTTAGGTGAGAGAAACATGGAGTGTGTACTCAG
Source organism: Rattus rattus (assembly GCF_011064425.1). Taxonomy (NCBI): domain Eukaryota; kingdom Metazoa; phylum Chordata; class Mammalia; order Rodentia; family Muridae; genus Rattus; species Rattus rattus. The sequence continues at coordinate 104,067,498 of NC_046155.1, forward strand.
GCAGTAATATAGGGGGCTGACAAAAAATAATGGCTGCGGGATGTTAAAGGTAAAGTCAATGGGGAGTGTTGAAGAGACAAAAGTAACAGTTGTAAAAATTAGTAAAGTCAGTTTTCAATGTGGAAACATAGATAAGGATTTATTCATACAAATATTGACATAACATAGACAGACAAGTGTAGGATGACTGGGAAAGATGGGTCAGTGAGCATCTTTGAATGTTGGGTGTAGGGGCTTAGAGACACAGAGAAATGTATTTGTGCACTGAAGATAAACTTGGAATGAAGTGAAACATATTAAACAGTTAAAACCATGCAATGAGAAGTCACATAGGAAAGAGGAAGGAGGAGATCCTGAAACCCTGGAACTGACAGGTAACGAGGGAGAAGATGTGGGATGCAGACTCCCACAGGAACAACTACTGAGTGCTGTGTCATGAGGCTGCAGGAAAAGTGTCAAGGTGACGATGACTCAGCCTTCAGCACTGCTTACACAGTCAGCCTTGTGATTTCAAGTAGACAGTTTTGAAAGCAGTCATTGAGTGGCAGAGTGAGCATCTCTCTCAAGGCAGCTGTGTTCAGTGTTTACTGTTCTCCCACGTGTCAGCTAGACTCAGTCTAGATCAGTTGTGCGGAAGACTCGTCTGTAAACATCTGTGTGCAGAACTGATTTTCTTCCTTACATCTAATTCCATTCCCTCGTGTTATAGCTTAAGTCACTGTGTTCTTCTGATGAGTATGATAGGTCTACCATGTAACTTAGCTATATCAGTCCTTAACAATAAAGCCTTACCCCCTCTAACTTCTTCCATATTGCCCCAACTTCCTCTCAATTTATTTTTTTCTTTTTGAGATTCTAATATAATTACATTTCTCCTGTCCCTTTCTTCCCTCCAAACAGACCTGTATGCTTTTGCATGCTCTTCAAATTCACAGCATAGCTTTTTATTAATCGTTATTACATGCATATATACCTAAATATAACCTGCCCAGTCTGTATAATATTATATATGTTTTCAGAACTGACAATTTAGCACTGGACAACCAATTGGTGTGCTCTTCCCTGGAAAAGACAACCTCTCCCACTCCCTTTCCTCAGTTGCCTATAGCTCTGTGTAGGGCTGAGACGTCATTGGTTTTTATCCATCCATTTTGGCATGCCTTCTGCTGCCATGATTAGGGGGAAAATCGAAAAATAGTGGATGACATTTGACTATGAAAACAAATCCTGGAGTTTTTGTGGTGGGAAACTTTATCAAGCACTGTAGTAGAACAAATAAGTAAATCAACTCATTTGTACTTGGGATGGATCATGAGTGGACTCAGCCAGTGTCAAAATTCAGATGAAAATTTCTAAATCCAGGATTGGAGAGATAGCTCAGTAGAGATTTCTGCTTTTGCACAACACCTACGTTTCAATCCCAGCACCTACACAGAACCTAACAACTATCTGTGATTCAGCATTCAGGACCGGAAACGGGCTTCTGGCTTCCACAGACAGCAGGAAGCCTGACAGGGAAAACAATTAGACACATATAATAAACAATTTTTTAGATTTCAAAATAGGAAGTGTCTTCCAAATATAGTATAAAGTGAGAGTAGCCTGGGCTATAGGAGGGTAAAATAGAAGAGAAGAGAGCAGGGGTGATGAAACAGGAGGGAGAGGGAGAGATTGATCTAGAAAGCCACGGAAAGGCTCATTTGCCAAAAATAAATGAGTTGTGCTCAGAATAAAGAGCACAACACATTGTCAGTGTTTTGTCCAAACTATCCCTTCATGGCAAAAACAAACAAACAGACAGACAGACAGACAGACAAACAAAAGACCAGGCAGGGCTCTACCACAATGAGTCATATAGGAATGGATAAGGACTCTGTGTCCTTTACAAATCCTGCTGGTCTTTTCCTGCATGTCACGGAAGCTTGCATCCATCTTCTTCATAACAATGTTTCCTTTAAAACAGCAGTAAAGAATTCGAAAGTGAATGTTTCTTATACTGCCTAAGATGTTTGTAAAAAATCAGAGTCAAAATCATTTAGCCTTCAAAATTTTAATTCCTTTTCAATATAAAAGTGATTTCCTATTTTCCCATTATTTATTATGAGATCTAAAGGTCGCTGGGTACCTCTTACCACCTCCTCAGCAAGTTCTGAATTCCCTGCTTAATCTCCCTGGTTCTCACCCCATACACAATAGGATTAAGGGCTGGGGGGATGAGGTGATGCAGAATGTTAAGCAGGATGGGGACATCCGGAGGAATCCTCTCCCTGGCCAGGTTAGTGATGACCAGCACCAGCAGGACTGTGCTGAAGAAGAGGATGAGGATGAAGTGGGAACCACATGTGCTCAGGGCCTTGGCCACAGCTCCCTCTGCTTTGATCCTGAGCACAACACGGAAGATAAAAGAGTAGGAGAGTACAATGAGGATGAGGTCAGAGCCCAGCAGGGTCCAACCTGCTACAAGCTGATATAGTTTATTGAAGGTAATGTCATCACAGGAGAGCTTGGACACTGACAGGTTGGTGCAGATGCAGTTCTTGATGATATTATGAGCGCAGTACCGTAGTCTGGCAGAAAGGATGGGAACAGGGAGAGAAAAAAGGGCATTCCGGCTTATAATGAAGATGGCAGCCCTAACCACAAACTGGTCAGTGATGATAGATGGATACTGCAGAGGCTTACAGATGGCCACATAGCGGTCATATGCCATGACCATGAAGGTGCAAGACTCCATCGTCAGGAAACTGTTCATGACAAACATCTGGAGGAAGCAGGCAGAGAAGCTGATGGATTTATTGTCAAACCAGAAGATGGCCAGGACCTTAGGTATGACTGTGAGGCAGAGCACAATGTCTAGCAGGGATAGAAGGCTGAGCAGGTAGTACATGGGCTCATGCAGAGAGGCCTCCATCCTGATGGTGATGAGAAGGGTGGCATTGGCCCCCATGGCCAGGAGGAAGAGGAGGCTGAGGGGCAGGGACAGCCAATGCTGCCAGGTCTGATAGTTGGGAAAGCAGATGAGGAGAAATTCAGGAGGAGCAGACAGTTGTTATTGGATAAGGCCATGGAAGAAATGCCAATCAAGCCAGAAATCCAAAACTCACATAATGAAGTCAGTGAAATTATACAGAAAAGATATGTTCTAGATAACGTAGAGCTCAAGTTTCCATTCAGCTTGAACCTGCCCCAAAGAAGTTTTAAAATCATCATCATTATCATCATTAACTTATCAAAAAGCTCTGTACTTAATACTTCATATTCACTAATCCATTCCCTTCTTTGAAAAGACTCTTCCTGAATGGCTTGAAAGATGACTACCAGTGAAAGCCATCCAACATCATCCCTCACTTCCATAAGGAAGAGCATAGGCAAGCACATCAGTGTACACACACATACACCATACATACACACATGCATGCAACTTGTAAATACTTTTTAAAGATTTATTTGTTTATTTTTATATATGTGAGTACACTGTAGCTCTCTTCAGACACACCAGAAGAGGGCATCAGATCCTATTACAGATGGTTGTAAGCAGCCATGTGATTGTTGGGATTTGAACTCAGGACCTCTAGAAGAGCAGCCAGTGCTCTTAACTGCTGAGCCATCTCTCCAGCCCGAAAATTTTTTAAAAAGAAAAGAATTAAACATTCAGTATTCTCTATTTTTCAATGTCATCTGATCAAGGTAATGTGGCACAAACTAAAGAAATAGAAAACACATCTTCTATGCCAACACAACAACGAAATCGACTGTTTTAGTTTTCATGGCAGTAAGAATGAAACTTTCCTAAGAAATAGGAATGGGGAAATAAGTTTTAATGGCAAGAAAATTAACTTGTTTTAGACAGGGAATTTTTTCTTTTTTATTAAAAATAGTTCTTTTTTATATAGTATATTTTGTTTATGGTTTCCTATCATCCCACTTCCTTCCAGATCCTCTCCCTACATGCCTACCCACCCAAATCCTTTCTATCTCTCATTAGAAAACAAACAGCAGCAACAAAAACAGAAGAGATCAAAACCAACAAAGAGGAAAAAAGAGCCAATTGTAAAGCTGAGAAACACATAGAAATGTAGACACACACACTCACACACACAGCGAGAGAGAGAGAGAGAGAGAGAGAGAGAGAGAGAGAGAGAGAGAGAGAGAAAGAGAGAGAGAGAGAGAGAAATCCCATAAAAACACAAGATACTGGGAAATTTGCAAAGTATTTGCATAGTTTTCCAACAGTTACTGCAACTATACTGTGCCTGAAAATGAGAAGAAAATTAAAGTTTCCATATGAAAATGTGCTTTTTTTCTATTGGGAAAATTAAAAAGAAATATTAGCATATAATACCATGGCAGGGAAATAAAACATTTTTCAGAGTCTGAATTGTAGACTAAGAAAATTTAAGTGGGTTGATAGCCATAATGTCAGAGAAAAGGAAATATGTGATAGGACATAGAAGTAGAGAACACTGGAAAGGATCTGTCTGTGTGACCAATGAGAATTCCTGTGTGCAACAGAAACAGGTACAGAATAGCAAGTATCCCTCCAGTACTCTTTTCTCATGAGAAAGTTTCCATGCTAGAAACCAATAATGAGAAACCACTGTGGCCTTCTGTTAGGTAGGTAGGTAATGGAACAAAGTTCCTATTATAATAGCAGGAATTTCCCTATATATTTCCACAAGATACAAGTGAGGCACCAACAACAGTACCATTTTCGTGTTATTAAATGAAAGCAAGCATCATGTAAATACATTATATATATATATGCATACACATATCCATAGATGATAGATAGATGATAGATGATAGATAGATAGATAGATAGATAGATAGATAGATAGATAGATAGATAGATAGATAGATAGATAACCATGAATTTGAGAGAGAAGGGGGATATATGGGAGAGGTTGGAGACAGGGAGAAGGAAAAATGATAGTTATATAACGATTTAAAATCCATTATAAAAATTTAAAAGAAAAATGGCTCTTCCCCTGAGATAGAATAATATTGGGAATATTTGTAGAATTCTTCAGAAACAAGTGGAAAATGTCTTACTGTTTTGATTTGCTTTGGAAGGTGATTTTTCCAGATCACTTGTTCTTCAGAAAACACTTTTGTTTGACTCCATGCAAGAATGAGTCTGTGGCTGATCATAGGGCAATGTTCTTTGGAGTTTTTGGGTTTTTTTAAATGCCTCTGTGTGTGTGTGTGTGTGTGTGTGTGTGTGTGTGTGTGTGTGTGTGTGTGTGTGCTGGCCTATCTGTCTGTCTGTTTGTCCGTCTGAGACAAGCGTTCTCTCTGTGTAGCCCAGGCTGTCCTAAAACTTATTGTGTAGACCAGGCTGACCTCAAACTCAGATATCCTACTGCCCCTGCCTCCCAGGTACTGGGATCAAGAGTGTATACCACTAGATCCAGCTCAGAAAATGTCCTTGAAGTAAGACCCTTAAAATGGCTGCTTTCTTCTACAATGACTCCCATATCAGTTTCTTTTCTTCACTCTACCCTTCAGAATATATTTTATCTTCAATCTTTCAGGAATGTACTCTCTGTACCTACTGATGGGTCTCATAATGACATTTGCATTAAAGTGGATAAATATGGTTCTTTGACCATGTCGATCCAAATAACCCATCTTTTCTCCCCTCTTCTCACTCCCACAGTAAAGCTTTCCTAATAGGGATAGAAGTTCTCCAGTACTCTGTAAACTATAACTCCTTCAAAAGGGAATTCTGGAGGTTTAAAACTAAGCATGTTTGAGAAATATAACCAAAACTTTAGTTGACATCTATCAAAAAGAAACAGTAGTTTAGTTAAATAGCTACATAAGAAGCCCTTTACGGGGAACACTCCTCCATTGTTGGTGGGGTTGCAGACTGCTACAACCATTCTGGAAATCAGTCTGGAGGTTCCTCAGAAAATTGGACATTGAACTGCCTGAGGATCCAGCTATACCTCTCCTGGGCATATACCCAAAAGATGCCCCAACATATAAAAAAGACACGTGCTCCACTATGTTCATCGCAGCCTTATTTATAATAGCCAGAAGCTGGAAAGAACCCAGATGCCCTTCAATAGAGGAATGGATACAGAAAATGTGGTACATCTACACAATGGAATATTACTCAGCTATCAAAAACAATGACTTTATGAAATTCGTAGGCAAATGGTTGGAACTGGAAAATATCATCCTGAGTGAGCTAACCCAATCACAGAAAGACATACATGGTATGTACTCATTGATAAGTGGCTATTAGCCCAAATGCTTGAATTACCCTAGATGCCTAGAACAAATGAAACTCAAGACGGATGATCAAAATGTGAATGCATATCGCTCCTGAGAGACACAGCCAGAATACAGCAAATACAGAGGCGTATGCCAGCAGCAAACCACTGAACTGAGAACAGGACCCCCGTTGAAGGAATCAGAGAAAGAACTGGAAGAGCTTGAAGGAGCTCGAGACCCCATATGTACAGTAATGCCAACCAAACAGAGCTTCCAGGACTAAGCCACTACCCAAAGACTATACATGGACTGACCCTGGACTCTGACCTCATAGGTAGCAATGAATATCCTAGTAAGAGCACCAGTGGAAGGGGAAGCCCTGGGTCCTGCTAAGACTGAACCCCCAGTGAACTACACTGTTGGGGAGAGGGAAGCAAGGGGGGAGGTTGGGAGGGAACACCCATAAGGAAGGGAGGGGAGGGGATGTTTGCCCGGAAACCGGGAAAGGAATAACACTAAATGTATATAAGAAATACTCAAGTTAATAATAATAAAAAAAATTTAAAAAAAGTTTTCTTCACTGAAAAAAAAAAAAAAAAAAGAAACCCTTTACCTAGTAACAAATTTGTCAAAGCTTCCTTATACATAGAAACCAATCATCCCAGAATGTGGGATCCACGTTCTAAACTTTCACCTGTTAGGGTTCTAGTTGTTTCTTTTTAAAGATGACTTGGGAACTAGGCTGTATCAATATCCTGTTTCTGTTTCTGTGCCTGTGCTAAAGAGATCTGCATCAGAATTTAATACCTTGCAAGTGCATCTAACTCTTCCTTCACACAACATTTTTGAGTTGTGTCCAATTCATTGAAGATTTTACACAGAAAGGAGGAATGGCTTTTATATTATATACCCTTTTCTATAAAATGTTTAAACAATACCAAACATCCTACCAGATCTCAGAAGTACCCACTTGGTAGCATCACCAGCGTGGGCTGCAGCCTTAAGTCTTCTCCAGTGATGCTCCCCTACATTGGGAACATTTAAATGTTTTTCTCTTGCTTGTATAATCTACTACCTTTGCCTCTGCTGGGCAACTGGGAAACTCGAAATCTCATCACAGGTAGGTGCGGCTCTAAATGTACTTAGTTAAACAAACTTGTGTGTTTACAAGACAAGCTCACCTGTTGATTGCTAGAACATCTGTCCTGTTGATTTCTGGAACGCCTATCCTATTGATTTCTGGAACGTCTTGTCACATTAATTTCTAGAATATTCATCCTATTGATTTCTATAACTTAGACTGTGATTTCTTTCTTTCTTTTTTTTGTCTTTCATTTAAATCTTTTTTATTAGATATATTTCTTTACTTACATTTCAAATGTTATTCCCTTTCTCAGTTTCCTGTCCATAAGCCCCCTTCCCCTCTCCCTCCCCCATACTGGTATTCCCCCCATCCATACCCCTTACTGCCCCCCATGTCCCCCTGCACTGGGGGTCCAACCTTGGCAAGACCAAGGGCTACCCCTTTCATTGGTGCCCCAACAAGGCTACTTTCTTATTCAAAATAGCTTCATTTCAAGGAAAACTTGTAACCTCAGGATGTTCTGATCGGAAATTTTTCACATGAAAAAGATAAAATCTTCACACTCTTAAAATGTAAAGTTCACATATATCATTTGGTGGCACTCTCACAGGGGACAAGTAGAATTGTCTAAGTCTGAGGTCCTCAGATCCCTGTACAATTAAGATCAGCAATATGCAGGGTGTGGATGGAAAAAAAAAGACTATTTTACAGTTTTTCCCTTTTTTTAAAATTCTTCCTGGTTTCTAAAATTTGATGGATTATGTTTTCAGAACCTATTTCTTATTTTCTCAGATATAAGGAATTTGTTAAAATAAAAATGTTAAATGCATGAATGCCAAGTAGATAAATGGTGCCCCTGTAAATGTCATGTGACAATTGAGACAAAGTCTGTGAGTGCATGATCTTGTAATTAAATGAATTAATAAAAAATGATAAGCTGTTTCCAGAATTCATTTAATTACAATAATAAGATTAAGAAATGAAACATGATTGCTCAGTTTCAATGGGGACCTCAGTCTAATTTAGGTCTTGCTATACATGAACAGAAAACTCTGGACCCTTGCTAAGATCTCCTAGTCAAACTCTTCCCACCCAAACTCTATGCTGCTCCTGTTACATCCTCTCACCCCAAACCAAAATTAGTGACAGCCAACCTTGCCCAATGACCAGCAGATAAGATGAGAGCATGTGCCTAATAGATGTTGAAATAAATAGGAGTGAAATATAGAGCTGAAACCACCCAGAGTTTTTGTTATGACAAAAAAATAATGTGACCTGTTTGAAGTGTAAAATTGTACCTTCCTGGTTGTCCATTAATAGGGAAGGGGAGCAGGGTCATGTGTCTAGGGTTATATTGTTCTCACACTCCTGCCCTCCAAGGCTAATGCACAATTCAATGAACTTGTAAAATAAACTGCCTTACATTTACTACTCTTAGTCTCCAGTGATCTTATTATGAAGAGAGGATCTTTGTTTCTCAACATAGCTATTTCTGACATTTGTCACAATGTATTTAGAACATAAATTTTTTATCATAAACATGCTTTATGCAATCATAAACTGCCATTAAAAACTTGGTCTTTGAGAGGTATGTGTGTGTGTTTGTGTGTGTGTGTGTGTGTGTGTGTGTGTGTACGTACACCACTGTTTTTGTTTCTCTAGAGGTCAATCTGAAGTTACACATAGACACTATAGAGAATCATGGTATATTTGGAAAGGAAAACAATGAACTATAGGAGTTACTTTAGCCTTTTCAGAATCTCACATGCTGGATGGTGTATGAACCAGTAAATAGTGATTAGTCTGGAAATGAGTACATGTAAGATTAAAGGGTCAGAAAATTCAGCCCCTGAATTGGGTGAGGAGCACAGATGATACCTCTTACCGTGACCTTTCACGATAGGGCTGATTGGGTCCACCAGTCACAGATGACTCAGCTTTAAGTTTTAAAGAAATCACTTAGGTCAGTGTACCTTGCACCAAGATCTAAGTGCCTTGACAGGTTAGCACCTATACTCTAATTCATATTGAAAGAATTCTACCTCCTTTCCATACCAACCTCCTAGACTCCCTCTTACTCCTCAGTGTCTCCTTCATGTAGATTCCCTGGCACTCCTGAGACTCACCAACTTCAGAAGCACCAGCCACTGTTCCTGGCTATTCACTGCAACATAGTGTTATAGATGCTCCTCTGTGTGTCTTTTATCCCCTGTTGGCCATGGGGTTAATACTCTTATTAGGTAACTTAAAGTGGCCCTGTGGTCCATTTCCCAAGAGAAAAAAATTACAAAATGCATTGCAAGTTTTAGAAAAGGTTACAAAGACCTGGAGAGTCTAAATACAGAAAAAGAAGATGTAAGCATGGTAAAAACTGTACCAGAAACAGAGATAAATCTATTGTACAGACATACTTTGTGTTTAGAATCTAAATGAGTTGAATTTGTGGAAATAGACAATAAAGTAGTAATTACTAAGGGGCTGAGTGTGGGGGAAGTAGAGAGATGAAGGTTGAGGATCCAAAGGCTCAGTAAGGAAGGATAGGAAAGCCCCAAAGGTCAATGAATAGCACCTTGACCAAGAACCCTTTACATTTTCATTAGCAATGCCTTCTTTTTTCTTTCTTTCTTTCTTTCTTTCTTCCTTCCTTTCTTTTTTCTTTCTTCATTACTTCCTTTCCTTTTTCTGTTTTTCAGATAGTGCCTCAGACCACAGTCATACCCTTGCCTCAATCTCCTAAAAATTATAGATTGAATCACTTCCATCAGCTAAGTGTTCTACACACACACGCACACACACACACATACACACACGAAATCCTAGAAACTGTATGAAATGATGGGTATAGGAATTATATGAAAGTTAGTACTCAGTAGTTCACTGTGGATAACACTCAAAACATCATATCATGTATGTAAAATATACACTCCCCTTTTGGCCATGCTCAGGATTAAACTCAGAGGCTCATGGGTGCTAGGAAAATGTTCTGCCACTGAGTAACACTCTCAGTCCTAAATACATCCAGTTTCACTTAAAGATTTTCAAATGACATGGAAGGGATAGAAGGAAGGAGGATAACAAGAAAGGGGAAGTGATTGTAGTTGAAGACGGTTGATGTTTTCATAGTAATAATTAAATAAAAATAAAACTACTCATTTATATATGTGAGACAAATTGAAACATGGAGCATTTAAATCATCTTTCCAATTCAAAAATCAGGCAGAAACATAGCCAAAATATGGAACCTCAAATCCAAGTCTCACTGTGACAACAGTGAATATAAAGTGGCTTTTTCATGAGAGCATTTAAGCAGAGTTCCATCCTTCATTCTGTACAGAACAGAAAGAAAGAAACCTACTATTCATTACAACTGGTTTATTAACTGAGTGATTTATGCAAGTCATGTGGCTAAGAATTTAAATGAATTCATATAAGGAAGTATTTAGCCTACCTGTTAGGGATGTGGAAGAAAATGTAGAGCAAGTTATTCTAATGATCTCAGAAATGTATTCTGGTTGACAGTAGTTGGTGATGGAACTACAGGGTTCCTTAGATCCCTTAAGCCAACAGTATATAACAAAGTCAATAAAGGAGAACATTCCCTCAGAAACTATGAGAAGAGAACACTCATGGACCAAAGAATAGTCCTCTCTTGGCTAATGTACATGCACTTAGCATTTGTTCTTATAAAAGTGAGCATAGCTCACACTTTTATTTCCAGCACTTGGGAGACAGAGGCAGCCAGATCTCTCTGAGTTCAAGGGCAGATTGGTCTACAAAGCAAGTTCCAGTACAGACAGGGCTACATTAAGAAAGTCCAATTTAGGACCCCTATAGAAGAATTAGGATTGAAGGAGTTAAAGGATGGCAACCCTGACCCCATGTAAAGACCAGCAGTCTCAACTAACCTGGACACCTGGGAGTCCCCAGAGACTGAACCACCAACCAGGGAGCATGTCCAACCCCCATACTCCCAGCACATATATAGTAGAGGACTGCCTTATCTGGGCTCAGTGGGAGAGAATGCACCTAATCCTGTAAAGACTTGATGCTCCAGAGATAGGGAATGGGGGAGGAGGGAAGAAGACCCTTTCAGAGGCAAATGGGATGGAGGGACAACATCTGGAATGTAAATAAATAAAACAATTAATTTTAAAAGAAGCTTATAATTAAAAAAATCAAATGGATTTATATAATAAACCTAATCAATATGCATGCTTTTTCTGAGAGAGAGGGAGAAGAAGAGGGAGAGGGAGAGGGAGAGGGAGAGGGAGAGGGAGAGAGAGAGAGAGAGAGAGAGAGAGAGAGGCCACAACTCAAAATAATAGATAGATGATAGATAGATAGATAGATAGATAGATAGATAGATAGATAGATAGATAGATAGATAGATAGATAATGTATATTTTTTAAAGTAAGTGTAGATTTAGGGAAATAGCCCCTAAAATAGGGTATAGTTTTTATTCTTTTCTAAATATCTTAGTTTCCTTCCCTGTGACTATGACAGAAGCAACTCAAAAAAGAAAGGGTTTGTTTGGTTCACAATTCCAGATTACTGTCCATCAATGTGAGTAAGTCAAGACAGGAACTTGAAGCAACTGGTCATGTCACATCTACAGTTAAGAATTGGGAAAAATGAATCAACGCAAGCATATGAGTGACCAGCTGGCTTTTTCCACTTTTACATCCAATCAATTCCCAATCCCTTCCTAGGGAATAGTGCCATGATGGTGGGTAGATCTTCCCACTTCAATTAATATAATCAAGATAATCTCCTACAGACATGGCTACAGGTCAACCTAATCTACCAGTCCTCACTGAGACTTCCTTTCCAGATAATACTAGATTGTGTCAAGTTACCAATTAAAATTAATCATGACAGCGTGTAAGTACAATCAGTTTCTAGTATCCATAAGGGAATGGTGGACAACCTGGTCTTGTTCCTGATTTCAATGGAGTTACTTTGAGTTTCTCTCCATTTAAGTTGATGTTGGTTATAGGCTTCCTATAAACATCCTTTATTAGTTGAGGTATAACGTTTGTATCCCTACTCTCTCCAATACTTTTATCATGAAGAGATGTTAGATTTTGTCAAAGACTTTTTCTGCAACTAATAAAATGATTGTGGAGGTTTTTTCCTTTCAGTTTGTTTATATGTTTGATTACATTTATTGATTTTCTTAAATTTTTATTAGATATATTACTTTACTTACATTTCAAAGGTTATTCTCTTTCCCGGTTTCTTGTCCATAAGCCCCTATCCCTTTCCCCTCTCCCCTCCCCCACATGGGTATTCCCCCTATACATCCCCCTTTATTGCCCCCCCATATTCCCCTGCACTGGGGGTCCAACCTAGGCAGGACCAAGGACTTCCCCCTTCCCCTGGTGCCCCAACAAGGCTATTCTCTGCTACATATGCAGTTGGATCCCTGGGTCAGTCCATGTATAGTCTTTCAGTAGTGGTTTAGTCCCTGGAAGCTCTGGTTGGTTGGCATTGTTGTTTTTATGGGATTGCAAGCTCCTCCAACTCTTTCAATACTTCCTCTAAGTCCTCCCAAGGGGGTCTTATTCTCAGGTTGGTGGTTTTTTGCTAGCATTGACTTCTGTATTGGACATGCCCTGGATGTGTCTCTCAGGAGAAATGTATATCCGGTTCCCTTTCAGCATGCATTTTCTAGCTTCATCAATCTTATCTAATTTTGGTGGCTATATATAAATATATGGGCCACATGTGGGTCAGGCTCTGAATGACCATTCCTTGAGTCACTGCTCTAAACTTTGCTTCCATATCCCCTCCTATGGATATTTTTCCCCTTTTAAGAAGGAGTGGGAGCATTTGCATTTTGGTCATCCTTCTTGAGTTTCCTGTGGTCTGTGGATTGCATCTTGGGTAATTTGAGCCTTTTGGCTAATATCCACTTATCAATGAGTGCATACCAAGTGTTTTTCTGTGATTGAGTAACCTCACTCAGGATGATATTTTCTAGTTCATTCTATTTGCCTAAGAATTTCATGAGTCATTGTTTTTGATAGCTGAGTAGTACTCCATTGTGTAGACGTACCACATTTTCTTTAATCCATTCCTCTGTTGAAGGGCATCTGGATCCTTTCCAACTTCTGGCTATTACATTTACTGATTTTTAATATATTGGACTATCCCTATATCTCTGGGATGAAGTCTATTTGATCATGGTGAATGATCTTTTTGATATATTCTTGGATATCGTTTGCAAGTATTTTATTAAGTATTTTTTTTTTTTTTTGCTTCTTTAAGCCTCAAAGTGAGTCTTAACTACTGGGAGACTCCCCCAAGTGAGACACGAGAATGAGTTCGATACAAACGCAAGAAGTTTATTTTGCGGCGCATCGGGGTTAACCTTCAATCAGCCCCTTGTGTCAAGTGACTAGAAGGCGACCCCAAACGGCTATAACAAGCTGTTTTTATACTTTTTCAGGGTACATGTTATATCAACAAGGTTACAGTTTAAACTTATTGGCTAAGCATATTAACCTTTGAATCTATTGGCCAGCAAGCAAATGACATGCATTAGAACTCTATCTGGGACCAAAGGGTCAGGTGATTATCAGTCAGTACAATCTGCAGTTTTTCAAGAATGTCCCTGCTCCTGCCAAGAACTGTGGGTGAAGAATGGAATTTGTCCTAGCCTTGACCCAAGGTGGGAAGCTGGTACTTGGCCTAATCTTGACCTGAGGCAGTGGGTGTAAAGCTGAAAAAAGCCCTTAGGGTCCTTCACAGGAACTCCATAACCTACCTACTTTCTACCAGGCCAAGCCTCCTAATAGCTCTAACACTTCAGTAAGAACTAGGGTCCTTAACTTCTATGTTTATATGACAAATTGGCCTGTAAATCTCTTTATTTATTGGGTCTATGTATGGTTTTAATATCAGGGTGCCTGTGGTCTCATAAAATGAATTGGCAATGTTTCATCTGTCATTATTTTATGGACTAACTTGAAGTTTATTGATATTAATTCATCTTTGAAAGTCTGGTAGAATTTGTCGCTAAAATTATCTGGCCCTAAGTTTTTCCCTTTTTTTGGAGGGGGGGGGACTTCTATTTCCTTAGGTGTTGTAGGTTTAAATTGCTTATATAATCTTGATTTAACTTGGGTAATCAGTACCTATTGAGAGAAAATTATCTATTTCTTTTAAATTTTACAATTTGGTGGAACACATATTTTTAAAATATGTCCTTATAATTCTCTGGATTTCTTCAGTATCTGTTATGTTCTCCTTTCATTTATGATTTTGTTAATTTGAATATTCTCTCTCTCTCTCTCTCTCTCTCTCTCTTTCTCTGCCTTTAGGCTAATTTGGATATAGGTTTGTTGATTTTGTTGGTTTTTTTCAAAAAACCAATTCGTTGTCTCATTGATTCTTTGTATTGTTTTCTTTGTATTTTATTAATTGTAGACTGAGTTTGATTATTCTTTGTCATCTACACCTTTGGGGTGTGATTTCTTCTTTTTGTTCTAGAACTTTCAGGTTTACTGTTATGTTAGTTTGAAATCTCTCATTTTTTAATGTACAGGCTCAGTGCTATGAACTTTCCTCTTACTACCACTGTCACTATGGCCCAGAAGTTTGGATATGCTGTACGACCATTTTCATTCAGTTCTAGGAAGTCTTTAATTTCTTTCTTGATTCTGTCTTGATCCATTTTTTTTTTCATTCAAGAGAGTTTCTCAGTTTCCATGAGTTTGTAAGCTTTCTGTTCTTTCTATTATTATTTAGGTTAGATAGGATGCAAGGTGTTATTTCAATCTTGTATCTAAATACGTGATCAATTTTGAAGAGATTTCCATGAGGTAAAAAGAAAAAGGTATATTCCTTTGGTTTTGGATAAAATGTTCTGTAATATCTGTTTGGTCCATTTAGTATGTAACATCTGTTAGCTCTAGCATCTCTATGTTTTGTTTTGCCTAAATAACCTGTCTATTGATAAGAGTGGAATATTTAAGTTTCCCACTATTAGTGTGTGAGGGTCAATAAATGATTTGAGCTGAAGTAGTGTTTCCTTTATAAACTTGGGTTCCCATATGTTTGGTTCACAGATATTAAGAATTGTAATATCCTTCTGGTAGATTTTTCCTCTAATGAGTATGCATTGCCTTTCCTGTCTCTTCAGATCAGTTTTGGCTTGAAGTCTATTTTGTCAGATATTAAAATGGTTACACCAGCTTGCTTCTTAGGTCCAACAGATTGAAATATATTTTTTTTAGATTTTTAGCATGATGTAATGTCTATTTTTGATATTGAAATGTTTCTTGGATGTAGCAGAAGAGTGGATCCTGCTTTTGCTTCCATTCTATTGGGCCCTGTCTTTTTATTGGGGAATGGAGGAGACCATTTATGTTGAAAGATATTAATAACCAATTATTGCTAGCTTCTGTTATTTTGGCGATGGTGGTCTGGTGTGTGTGTGTGTGTGTGTGTGTGTGTGTGTGTGTGTGTTGTGTAATCATGTGTTTCCATTCATTCGATTTTGCTGGTCTGAGATTATTTTATTTCCTGTGCATTCATGGTTATAATTAACCACCTTAGGTTTGAGTTTCCCTTCCAGTACTTTCTGTAGGGATAGACTTGTAGATAAATATTACTTAAATTTGGTTTTATCATGAAATGTTTTACTTTCTCCATCTATGGCAATTGAATATTTTCTTGGGAATAACATTCCATTCTCTGGTCTCTTAGAGTCTTCACCATATGTGTCCAGAATCTACTAGCTTTTAAAGTCTCATTGATAAGTCAGGTGTAATTTTAATAGGTTTGCCTTTATATGTTACTTGGTCTTTTCACCTTGAAGATTTTAATATTCTTTCTTTGTTCTGTGTAGTTATTGTTTTGTTATTATATGTCAAAAATATTCTTGTATGCTTTTTGGACCTTACTTAAACTATGAAATTTTTCTTTTGTAATTTTTGTTGAAATATATTTTCTTGACTTTTGACCTGGTTTTTTTCCTTCCTCTTTCCCTACTATTCTTAGATTTAGTCTTTTCATGGTGTCCCAGATTTCCTGGATGTTGTGTGTCAAGATTTTTTTAAAGTTAGCGTTTTTGACTGATATAGCCATTTCTTCTATCATAGCTTCAGCAGATAAGTTGCATTCTCTCTTCTATCTCTTGTATTCTGTTGATGAAGCTTGCCTCTGTAGTTGATATCCAAATTCTTCAATTTTTCATTTCCGGAATTCTTTCAGTTTGAATTTTCTTTGTTGATTCTACTTTTATTTTTAGGTCTTGAATAGTTTTATTCATTTCCTCCCACTATTTATGTTTTCCCGGATTTCATTACAGGATTTATTAATTTCCTCTTTAAAGATCGCTATCATTTTTCATAAAGGCTGTTGTAAGGTCTTTTTCTTATGCTTCTGCTATGTGGGATATTCAGGAACTATTGTAATAAGGTTACTGAACTCTAATGAAGATATATTGTCCTGGATGTTATTGATTGTGTTTTTATGCTGACATCTAGGCATCTGGGATGGGGAATTATAGGTCTATGTGCAGATAGCAGGTTTTGTCTTTGTCAGATGCTGATTGGTTCCTTGGTTTCTGTTTTTTTTGTTGTTGTTGTTTTTGTTTTTTTTTTTGTTTGTTTGTTTGTTTTCCTGAATTTTAGGAGAGTTTGGTGTCCATATGCTGCCTGGTAGAAAATTTCCTGTGGACCTGACAGGCATGACCACTGGAGGTTCCAGGTAAAATGTGATTCTGGATATGGGGTGCTGACAGTTAGGAATGGTGATAGGATAGGATCTGAGGGGGTTCACAGGAGAGAAGTAAGCAGAGTGTTCCAGCAGGATCTGCTTAATTAGCCTCCTTGGAATGGGGATAGAAAATAAAAAGAAGTCACTCCAGAAGGCCTGCTATAGAGCTTGGGATAAGACTGGGAGTTGGATCTCAAAAAAAGAATAGGAGAGGGGAAGATCTGAAGACAACCCGCCTGCTTCTCTGGTAGGAGTGGCTAGTGGGTTAGCAGGGCGTGCCTGCTATAGTCGATGCTGTGATGAAGTAATTAGTGGTGGAAGAGGTTAGGAGAAGATGATGTGGGATCTACGGGGAGATGCGGGCAGCGGAGGAAGGAAGGCTGCACAGCAGGTGTTCTGTTCCAGAGCTAGGGATGAGACTAGGGGATTGAATTTGGAGGAGGGAAGGGATTGATGAAGGTCTTCAGTAGTGTATCTGTTTCTCTGCCTTGCTCAACTGGTAGATTCACAGGGAATGCCCTCTGGTGTTGGAGGTAATGTAATGAGTTGGGGGAGAAGAGCCTCTTGATCCATTTGGAATAAGGTCAGAGAAGAAAGGAAGACTCCAGCAAGTGCTCTGTTGCAGTGATAGGAATGAGACTGGGCCCTTGGATCTGGAGGAGCAGAATGAGAGGTGAACATCTGTGTCAGCCTGCCTGTTTCTCTGGCATGAGTTTTCACAGGCTATTTTGACCATAAATTCTTCTAAAAGTAGCTTATCTATAAGCAAGTAACCATGTTTTTAGAACCAATAACTAATACTTAGCTATAGATGATGAACTAAATTGATTTTCACATTTCCTTTGGTCAAGAACTTAGGAAGCATGAAGACACTAATTTATGAACAACCTGAACTAATTAATATATAGTTAATTCCAGCATAGTACAACCCTGCTTCTATGGTTAAATGAATAAACTTATTATATATTTCATATATATATATATATATATATATATATATATACAGTACCAAGATATATATTGATAAAGTAATAGGTTGTTAATACCAAGAATTTATACTGCCCTGATGAAGGCTTGACTAAAAGGATTGATTTAATATTTTTAAATGTCACCAGAGGAAAAAAATCAGAGGGTATGTTTTAGTGTCTTTGATCTATTAAATTAACCACTAAAAGATCCAGATGCTCTATAAGAAGGAAGCACAGAACCTTCATGAAGTGGCAGGTCTACCCATAGGTTTTAGAAATCCCTCAGTGACTGCTGAGAACAGAATTGTTGACACTCTTTCAAACATGAAATAGCAGTGAACTATAAATCGCTCCTGTACTGTTATTCCAGTTTATTGCCACACGAAGGCACTGTTGCCTTGCCAATAATGAAGAGTCTCCTTCCTTGCAATAATGCTGTTGTTTAGCTCCTGTTGACTGTACAACTTTGACATCCCAAACTTTACTGTCACAGCCAGAGTGTATTAGCAAAAGATCCTTCATAGATTTCCTATTAAGTGACAAAATACGGGGCCTGTGAAGATACTTCAGGGGTTAAAAGCATTCTCTGCCCTTTCTGAAGACTGAAGTTTACAATTGTTAGTAACTGCAGATCCTGTATCATCTTCTGGCTTCCACTGGGATCCATATACCTGTGATGTACACACACACACACACACACACACACACACACACACACACACACACACACACCATGATAGATGATAGATGATAGATAGATAGATAGATAGATAGATAGATAGATAGATAGATAGTTAGATAGATGATAGATAAATCATAGATAGATTTCTTCAAAAGATATTTACAAAATATGTATATCTCCCCAACTTGAAATTCTGCTTCATTTTATCTACTTAACAGAGTGTTCAAAGGCTTCTAGTAGGAGAACATTATCATAGTGTAAAAACTTCTAAACAAGCAAGTCTATTCTTCATCTGCATTCCCTGTCATCTTTACCTGTATGTGAGTTTGTTTCTGGGCCTAAGTGTCTAGGTTTCTTCTTCAGCCATCTTCACTGAGACTGGTAACCTGTGGGAAAACTGAGTGATACCCAATGGCATCACTTGGGCTCCAACATTCTTAAATCCCATTTCTGAGGTATTTAACATTGGAACATGTAAATCAGAAAAAATACTGAAAGAAGGAGACAAACTCTGAAGTTAACCTTTTGGTTCACATTGTAAAACATAATTGAAACTTCTAAAACAGTGTTGGTTGTATCAAATGGCATGTGGCATCTAGAATGTATCAGACAAGAATTCATTGAAGAACCACATAATCAGATCTTTTTCAACTTGTTCTACCCAAAGCATCCCATCCAACACAGAGTACCACATGTTAATGTATTCCTTGTCAAGCTGAGATACAGCCATAGGTACCTTCGGAATGTGACTTCTAGGGTTTGATGGAAGGCAGGCTGTATGTTGGCTGGTTTTCATTTATTGTTACTGTTGTGGCTTTTGTTTTTGTTTTGGAATTTTTGTTTTATTGGTTTTATTTGTTTTGTTTTTTTTTTGGATGGGGGTTGTTTTGCTTGTTTTTGTTGTTTTTGAAGACAAGAAGGCTAACTGTGAACTCTTGCTCCTCCTGCCTAAGCCTCACAAATGTTGGTCTTATAGTCATAAATCACCACACCCAGTCAAGTGGATTGTTTCTGAAAATTATAGGTGTGCATTAAATAAAAGTATCATTGTTAACTTGAAAGTGTATGAATAACTACATTGGGTGAAAAAGAAAATATGGACATCCAGAGAGAAAATACAGAAAAAGCTATTCTTGAATTCATGAGAAAACTTTCCTATGGGGACTTTTAAAGCAGAGTCTCTTCTACCTGGAACTTTTCTTTTGAACCGGGGGTGGGGGGGTGTGTGAACCAGATTGTAGGAGCTTTTCTAACCTCCTACATCCACTGTCCAGTGACAAACTAAACCCAGCATCTCTGGCTTATTCCGTCCTACACATCAACCTTATTGCAGGCCTCCTCTCCTGACTAGACAAGAGGAAGCCCAACTTGTCTAGTCTCTCATCCACAGCAGGAAATGGAGTCCTGTACAAAAGCAGATGGCTGAAAGACCACTCAGGAGGAGCTTTCACCCATGCTCACTCATCCACAGTCCCCACAGCTCTCACATCCTTTACTTCATATTTAGTAGAAGCCCATGAGTCAAAGATCCCTGCCTACCCCGTCAGCTGGCTACTCTCCCTGCTTAGTCCCATATGTCTTACCTTCTTCCTTTAGCCTGGAATTCACAGGTGCATCTACTGCTCTAGTAACCCTGCTGGGCCTTTAGTGAACAAACCATAAAGGTCATCGGAGTTCTTAATTCTCACCTCTTCCTAGTCCCAGATGACTTGGGAAGCAGACTTGGAGGGTTATGAGTTGAGGCTTTAGGAAGTCTATTTATGAAACAATTAAATTGGAATGTGTAGGAGAGGATGGTTTCAAAGTAAAATAGAAATTATAGGGTCCTGGTGCAAAAGGCTGACACCTAAGCAGAAATGGAAGGGAAGTAGAGAGACTACAGGGAATATTCTTTTATTGTTTGGGCAATGTGGTGCTGCATAAGGACCCCTTTATTGCCATGATCTCACACCGGACTCTGTATGGTGCTAAATTTCAGATTGAAATTCACGATGATAAATTTTACATGAAATCTGTACTTATTCATGTGATTTTTTTCAAGTAGATTAAAATCTCACAGAGATAACGTTTTAATTTATTGATAAGCAAAGCACAATGGGGTTTTTTAACTAACTACAGTATAAGCAAGATAAAAAGGTTTGGGTTATTTTCAAGAGAGTCAGTAAATGATAGCCAGAGAATCTGAGCTAGACAAAGAACAGCGTGATCTAGAGTAGGTTCCCTCCAGTAACCAGGGCTTGCTGGGTTTGGTGCCTTTCACTCAGCCTCATGGCCAGGGGCTTGAGAACCATTGTGTTACATACATTTTAGTTTTTTCAATTGTTTTTAATTATAGCATATATTTGTGATATAGAATGATGGAGTTCATTATGAAACTTTCCTTTCTGTGTGTCATGTATTCTGATCACACCCTCCCACTTTATTCTTTTGTCCTTCTCCCTCCTCTGACCTCTCCCACCTCTCAAGTCTCCTTTCCTTATGTATGTATGACAAAGATAATTTTGTAATCTCTATTCCACACATGAAGAAAACAGGCAATATTTGTCTTTCTGAGTATGATTTCACTTAACACAACCACCTATATTCTATCAATTTTCCTACATAATTTCACTATGAATGAATAAATCTCTAATATGTACATGCTGAATTTGTTGGGCTTTTTAATTTTATTTTCTTGGATATTTTGTGTATTTACATTTACATTACATCCCCTTTCTCCCGTCTCCCTACCCCCTCCCCCTACTTCTACGAAGATGCTCTGACTCCAACCTATCCACTTCCACCTCAATGCCCTGGCCTTCCCCTTCATTGGGGAAATGAGACTTCAAAGGACAGCTTATTGTTTATTTGGTGATGGGATGGAATGTTAAGCTAGCTCTATATCTTGGCTATTTTGAATAGTGACACAGGCAACACAGACATGCAAATATCTCTGCAGGATGCTGACCTAGTTTTCCCACTGTTTTTAGGTGAGAACATAAATTTAGGGATACCACATCTCAACAAGCTAACCTCTGCTTACACGGACATCTCCCGTGTAACTTGTGTCACACTCCCATTTCTGCAGACCATTGTGTCCAAGCGTAAATGTAGAGTGTGTGCAGTCACCTGATCTCCATTCTGTCCATCACTCCTGAGACACCTGAGTCACAGCCAAAACTCTAAATCTTAGAAGGGGTACACATCACAATGAAAGGAAATATAGCTCTAAGTGACCCAAGATCAGAGTGATTTGAGAACTATAAATTGTATCCAAGGAATTTGAAGAAAATGTACAGGAAAGGACAGTGATGTCTAGAAACTAGAAATAGAGTTAGAGATCACTGAACAAGATCTTCAGATTAAAACAGAAATGAAAATAATATATTATTGTCGTCATCATCCTCGTCATTGTCATCGTCGTCATCATCATCATCGTCGTCGTTGTCGTCATCATCATCTGGAGACAGGGCTTCTCTGGTTGTCCTGGAACTCACTCTATAGATGAGACTGTCCTGGAACTCAAGAGATTTACCTGCCTTGGCCTCCTGAGTGGCGGGACCAAAGGCTAAGCTAGCACTGTCCAGCTAAAATGAAATTTTTAAGAGAAGGAGCTACCAAAACTTTTTTCCAGATAAACAGTTATGTATCCAGAATTAAAGTATGCTTCATGTCCAAGACCATGTAACTATTTCTTACAAAGTTAAACAAAAGCAACCAAATGGCTAGGACTCCATATACATGTACCATCACATCAGCCATAGGAAGCTTGAAATGTAGCATTAACACTCTCTCTCTCTCTCTCTCTCTCTCTCTCTCTCTCCCTAACTTCTGTCTCTCCCTCTCAATTCACATTAAACAGATAATCAGTTTCTGCTCAATATTCAAAGAAGTCTCTTTAAAGTTTTCTTTAAGTAGACTCAGTAGTTCCTTGACCCCACCACTGACTGACTCTTTGTTAGACCATAATGACATACAATAAATATGCTTATTTGATATTTTCAACTTTCCATTAAAAAGGTGTTTCACAGAACAAAGATAATGGTATTTGGTTTTTTAAAAAAGCATCAGTGTTCTATATATTTCAAATGGCTGTAATTTAATAGTTCTGAAATCTGATCACCTAAGTCAGTCATTAAGGACTGCTTGGCCTCTGTAAGGTCCTGCTTTCAGCCCTCAGGAGATTTTTCAAACAGGAAAGAAGATGGCTCAGTGAGTCCTTGTTGCACAGTCTGAGGACATGCATTCAGCTTGCCAGCAGTCACGTGATAGAATGTACTTGTAATCCTGCATTGGAGGTGAAGATAGGAAGAGTCAGTGGCTTACTGGTCAGGCAGTCTAACAAATCAGTGAGTTCCAGATGCAATGAGAGATCCTGTCTCAAAAGGGGCCACCCTCCCATCTCAAAGTTTTTAACCCAGAAATGTTCCTGTCCAAAGGAAGATCGGGGATAAAAAATGAAACAGAGACTGAAGGAAGGGCCAACCAGAGATTGCCACACCTGGGGATCCATCATGTCTATAGACACCAAACCCAACACTGTTGCCGTGGTCAAGAAGTGCTTGCTGACAGGAACCTAGTATGGCGGTTCCTGAGGAGGTCTGGCCAACAACTGACCAATGCAGATGTGGATGCTTAGAGTCAACCCTCAGACTGAGCTCAGGGAACCTGGTAGAGGAACTAGGAGAAGGACTGGAGGAGTGGAGGTGTATTGCAACCCCATTGGAAGAACATTATAGGTTAGCCTGAGCACCCAGTTCTCATAGAGTCTAGACCACCAACCAAAAAGTGTACCTGCAGGGATCCATGGCTCCAGACACATATGTAGCAGAGGGACATACAATAGGAGGGGAGGCCTGACAGCAATGGGAGGAGAGGCCCTTGGTCCTGTCCTGGGGAGGCTTGATGCCCCAGTGTAGGGGGAATACTGAAGAGGTAGGGTGGGAGAGTATGAATGGGTGGGGGAGCACTCTTATACAGACAAAGGTAGGAGAGGAGGGAGGAGGCCAATGTGGGATGGGGGGGTTGGTGGATGGGTAACCGGGAAGTGGGATATCATTTGAGATGTAAATGAATGGAATGATTAATAAAAATAGTAATAATAAAAGACTGAGAGTGATGGAAAGAGACACCTGACATGAACCTCTGGCCTCCCCATCAACTCAAGTGCATGGACACACACACACACACACACACACACACACACACACACACACACAGGACTGTGTCTAAGCTTGAGTAAGGTTATTGAATAAATCTGAACACTCCGTTTTCTGAGCTAAATGTAACATCACAGCCTCCAAGTGCAATAATATGCCGTTTCTTCATCCATTTCTGCAGACCATTGTGTCCAAGGGTAAATGTAGGCTGTATCTCTCTTCCCTTGAGGCTCTTAAGCTTCGTATCACTAGAGAAACAATTTTGGATTCAAAGGATGCCCTTTATGCCACTCCAGTTGTTTTCCACCATCCAAACCGCTGGTCCTCCCATTCCCCAACCACCTCTATTGACCCCAGGTAGCAAAGGTGAAAGCCCTAGGCACAAACTGGTCAGTGATGACAAACGGGTGCTGCAGAGGCTTGCAGATAGCAGTCACAGGTCAGACTCCATGGCTGTTTGTGATGAGAAACTGGAGGTAGCAGGCACATTATCTTATTAAGAGTTATGGCTATCAACCTGGCAAGCATTTAATACAGAAGTACACTGCAACAGCCTTCTCAGATGAATTCATCCCTCCATCATCTCAACTACTTTTTAAAGGTTTCTTAATACTTTTCTATCACTTCCTTCCTTCCCATCTGTAGCACAAAGGCAGTAGAAATACCAGATTCAAGTTCCCCAGTTTCTCATGACAGACACATAAGACCATCAGACTCCAGAGAATTTATCTCCCTGATGACAATCCTTCCATCCGTGCTTTTGAATCCACCGTACCCATCTTAGGAACTTTCTACTCGATTTCTTAACTGCTCAGACTCTCCTGGAGCCTTTTCCTGGATGTTTAAGACACTCGTGTCTCTCATTTCTTGGTAACTATTTTTAACTGTTGCACACCCCCACGTGGTGGAAAGTGCATGCCTTCATTTTTGACAAATGTACTAAATCTCAGGAATCTGAATAAAGCTAGGTATATTTTCATATGTCCAGTTGATAATAACTCTTAGAAAACCACTCTGAGAGTGAGGCTGGCCACAGAGAGTCTTCTGCTTTGGCTCGGTTCTGCCGTGCTCAGAACATTGTGTCCCATCCATTTGTTTAAGGATTCCATTAACTCAAAATGATACTGAAAATTCATTACATGAAACAGTTTGGGAATGTAAAGATATTTCAACTATTACTTTCATATGATTGATCACAAGAAGACAAGGGAACTGGGGTGGCAAGAAGATGTAAAGTGAATAAGTAATAAATAAGTAAATAATAAATTAATAAATAAATCAAAGAGAAGAACTAGGGCACAGTTATAATAAAACCAATGAGAACCTCCAAAAATTAACTTTTTAAATATTATTTTACATTTTATAAATGTCTTTTATTTTCTACATTCATGCCTTTCTCTTAGGGGTTAATCCTTCTGGCCTGTAGCCCATTCCTACTACCTGAGATTCTTATTCTTGTCTATGTGCTATAGATGGGATTGAAAATCAGTCATTTTGGACAGTTGCTATCATCGTATCAGGTGGAGGTCCCTGCTCCTGAGCACTGATGTTAGGACTCAGGTCATTATTGTGTAGGGCTTATGCAAAGGACTATTCAGTCTAAATGGAGGCATTCGATCTTTCCTAAGAGACATTAGGATACACCTTTCTCATCCTCTGGGTGAGAGAATTCAAGGCCTCTTGATAATCCTACACAGGAATTAGCGACAGGAGAAGGTCGGGTTTTTTTCCCTGTGTCACAGTAAATTTCAAAACCAATGTTGTAGGATCTATTCTCTCACCGAATTAAAGAAACAGTGAAAATATGATAGCATCAAATAGCACTAAATAGTCAAAAAAAATCGCATCTAAATCATGCACGTGTCAACCAGAAGTAAGAATATGATTGTCATTAACTTAAATTAATTGATGAAGATGCAAATGTATTGACCACAGATAGAAGGAAAATACAGAAAATATACACATTCAAGTGTTCATATTGGAAAAAAGGAGATTTAAAAATCAATCAAAGATGGGACTTGCTTTTGGATGGGGGTTGGGTGGTTGGGGGTCGAGGGTGGGGTTGGGGGGAAGGTTGAGGGAGGTGGGGGGTGGAAGGGTGGAGGAGGTTGGGGGAGGTCCGGGAGGTTGGAGGAGGTTGGGTGGGTGGGGGAGGTTGGGGGTAGGAATCAGGGAGGATAAGATGTAGCAAACAAAACAAGAGGGCCCTGGTTTAGATGGTGATCTCCCCAGAATCACCACTGGAGGATTTAACTTGGAATGGCTTACAAAATTAGAATGCTAGTTGCTGTGCGCAGTGATTGTGTTATCTCTTGACTCTAAACTAAGTTTATGAGTTGTTTTCCTTCATGCCGGCGACTCAGCTGGGTTCCAGAGAGAAAGGTACAGCGGCAAAATAGCAGCAAAGCGTGGGTTTGCAAGAACTAAAAACCAGCTAGCCACGTGAATTTGGATGTGTGGGGCTGGCATGGCAGCAACCCGCCACCGGAACTTAATGAGTTGAGTGGAGAGATTTCAAAGCACCAGGTCAGTGAGTCTGCTGAGATGAGAACACGCCAGGCCCGCAGTCCTGTCTGCCAGCTGTAGTGTGGTGGCTTCTTTAGTATTTCCCCTACAGAGGACATCTACCATGGCAGGCAAGACTCCACTAGAAATTAAGGTTCTTAGCCTTTAGTTAGAAATCTAGTTAGAAATTTGGAAGTTTGACTAGCTGGGTAGAGTCAACTCATGTGTTGACTCAAGGCAGGAACCCTGAAACAAAGCCAACTCTGAGGTCCCCTGCTGTAAAAAGAGACAAGATGGCCGCTGTGAGTCAGACAGCCCAGAAGAATGGAAGCTGCCTACTTCTTAGGGCAGATATTGATTAAACTGTGAATTTATAAAATTGGGATTATTTGCTTTTAGGATAGATTTGTGTACAGATTTTGTCCGAATCATGTGGGGAATTTCACCCACGGTTTGGAACTAGGATAGGGAAACTTAGTCACTGACTCCAAGTAGAGAGCAGTGATAATTGACGTCTATGAACAGGTATTGATCAATAGGTGTCTGTGGCTCTGGGAAGAAAGCATAACAGATAGATGTTATGTTGAAGTCTACAGGCAACTCTTCTTTATTCCTGAGCTCCACGGGAATTTTGGGTTAATTTCCTGACATGACAGAATAGAAAAAAAAAATCAAAAAAACTAAGAATAGGCTCATACAGTATTTTAGTTTACTTCATTTGTTTTGGATTGTTTTAATTTTCAAAATGGGTGTGATTTTGAGTTTTATGGTTATATTATTCCTCTGGGAGAGAGGTCAAGATAAAAGTTTTTCTGGTTACTGGCTCAAGGACATGCTATGTTGGGAGAAAGGTTTTGTCTTTGTGTTTTTAGAAAAGGTGGTTAGTGTCTATACACCTTCCAGAGTTATATGGATCAGATATGATGAAGGGAGACTCCCTAAGGACTAGATTCCAGAGAATCAAACAAAACATACAAGTTGATGACACTTACATTTCGTTTTGAGATTTGTATATTGCAGAATGTGCAGCTTTGGTGAGAGCCATCATCAGACATATTGAACTGACTTTCCTGAGCTCCTGATCTCAGGGACTTTCATCAGATCCAGTCAGGACAGATATCAGAGACTACAATAATCATTGGTATGGCCTTCTAAAAACCAAACAACTCCCCCAATTTCTCTATTCCCCTCCCAAATGTATCTCGATGCCAATATACAGCTGGAAGCAGAAATGAAGAGTCATCACCCTGGATTCCTGGACTTGGGGGGCTGGAGGTGGCTATCCTAAGGTTGTCTTCTGGGGAGTTTACAAATGGTTATAATTTAACATGGAGGAATTAGTTAGAATTGATTGTGCAGCCATAATCTCATTTGGTAGAATTCCTTCTAAGTGTTACTAAGTTGAAGTAATAATTTCTCACATTGGTACAAAAGTTTCATTCAAAAGGTTCAGGGTTTTCATTGGCATAAATTTCCTCTATTGTTACAAAACTTTTAAAAGTACAAGGCTTGGACCCAGTCCTTCTATAAATGCCATTAAAAACTGATCGGAGATGATTAAGCATATGAGTTAAGGGCCTGATAGCAAATTCTTGGGTCTGACTTAATTACTAGGTTGTGTACATGATATTTCTATTAGAAATAGTTGAGAGTAGTTAACGGACAACAATCCAGTTACTTTATGTAGATAGATAGTTTTCAAAAACATCAGAAATCCACAGAATGTGACATTTAATGTTATTTATTCATTTGTTGAGACATCTGCTCCTAACTTTTCCCCATTTGTGGATTCAAAGAAGCAGCTGAGCATCTCTACCTCCAGGTGAGGTTGTACAGTGTGGCTAGGTGGCCACCGGGCAGAAATTGCCTATTTCTCCAACAGACTTGTATTGCTCCTGAGAGGACACAAATTACAGGTTAGGAAGGTTTAGTTCTGCTAAGACAGAATAAACTAGTCCTTAATAATTCCTGTTTCACCAAGGTCTGTCAGATTCCTGGGCCAGGAGGCTGAAGACTGATGCTCCAACTTCCTGACAATACAGGGGCTGTGTAGGTAGGCAACTGTCTCTACAGCTTGTCTCAGTGCTGGAAGCTATGTTAGGCTTCCTGTATTTCCAGATAATATTGGTCATTCTCAAGTGGATTTCTGATGGGGTTGAAAGACTAGATATAGTCTCATAGCCAACCCACGCTATTTAGCATTGAGAGAACATATTTAATTAGATAGCTTTCAGATAGCATACAAGCTAAACCGCGACAGAAGAGATATGGAATTATACACTCTTTTAAGTTAGGATAGATAACAGAGTGTCCTATTTAATTGACAAAAATGATGGACTAGATGTTAGGTGTATTTCGTGCTTTGTAAATTACAGAATGGTAATAGTTGTGCTCAACTTATAAAAGTTCTTTTTTAATTGGACAGAAAGGGTGAAATGTGGTAGGATCTTTCCCTAATGAATAAAGATTTCATGGGTCCAATCACTGGATGAGGAGTAGCAGGACTTGCAGGTTGGAGAGAGGAAGAGAGGAGACAGGAAAGGGGACTTGCTTTTGGAAGGGGGAGCTGGGAGGACAAGATGTAGCAAACAAGAGGACCCTGGTTTAAATGGCGGATCCACTAGGATTCACCACTGGAGGATTTAACTTAGAATGGCTTACAAAATTAGGATGCTAGTTGCTGCCCCCAGTGATTGTGTTACCGGTTGATTCTAAACTTAAAAAAAAAATCAATCAAAGAGGGAATAGAGAGACAGCTCAGTAGTTAACAGCATTGGCTGCTCTTGCAGAGGACCTAGGTTTGATTCCCAACGGCTGTTGGGAATGGCAGCTCACAATCTTCTGTAACTCCAGTCTCAGGGCATATGATGCCCTCTTTTGGCCTCCAAAGCCACTGCACAACACTGGTGATGTGCACACATATAGGCGGGCAAAACACCCATACACATAAATAAATTAAATATTAAAAGATCAGTTATCGAACTTGACAGCTTAATAATTTAGAAAACTAAGAATAAATTAAATCAAAGTTGAACAAGTATAAGAAATTAATAAAAATAGCATCAGAATAAATAAAATAGAAAATATAGGGAAATTAACAAATCCGGTTAGATTTTTTTTGAAGGATCAATAAAATAAGAAGCCTGCAGTAAGCATTATCAAGAAAAAGATAAACAAAAAGGATCAACATGATTGGGTGAGTAGAAACTGACAATCGTAAGAGCTAGTAAAAGAAAAATGAAGAAATTTTTCAAATTCTTTAACTTTGTTTTATACTATTGAGATTTAGTTTGGCTTTAAGACTGTGACTATTCCCTGCTTCTCCTCTCATGGAACAAGAAGTGTTTAATGGTTTTTGTCCTGTTTTCTTTTGTTTGATTGATTATTTATCTTGTGTTTTTACATCTGCCTACAGTTAAAAGATCTTTGTATTTTTAAACAGATTTTTGGATATTTTTAAGGGACTAAACTTTCTAAAGACTATGGGACTTTTTAAGTTATACTCTTTTATATTGTGATATTAGTATGAGATCTTGGGTGTAAATTAGAAGGGAAGGCTATGGTCTAATGGTAATGAACCTGTGTGTTAAGTTGGCGAAGACTCAATTGTGCTGCTTGTTTCGTTGCCAGTTTCACACAAATGAGACCACGGAAGAAGGAACATCACTTGAGAAAGTAACCCCTCCTGATTGGCCCGTGGGCAGGCCTGGGGGCATTTATGACTGGAATGGGAGGACCCAGCCCACCATGGGCAGTGTCACCCCTGGGCAGATGGTTCTGAATTGTCTAAGAAGGCTGACTGAGCATTCAGTCTATGGGTAGCAACTCAGGAACAGCATTCCACCAAAGCATCTTCTGTTCCTGCCTCCAGATCACTACTTGGCACTCTTTTCCTGGCTTCCCTCTATGATGGACTGTAAGCCCTAAGATAAAAGAAATCTTTTCTTTCTCAAGCTGCTTTTGGTCAGTGTTTTATCACAATAGAGACCTAACTAAGATAGCAGGCAAAAGTAGGAATAGATTACAAATTAAGTTGAAAATAAAACATGAAATGATACAACGTATTGGTCATCTGACTATAATTTAAAATAAATAAAACATGCAATAAAGGTGGGTTTAAGCAAACAAATTGTGAAAAATATTTATTAAAGGAAACTATTAGAAATATAATTCACACAGAAGATATGCATCCTCTTTAAAGTTCCAAGATGTTTTATAGTTCCATGTAGTTATGTATGTATGTATGTATGTATGTATGTATGTATGTATGTATAATGTGTATCTGTATTAATGTGCACAGGTAGTTGAGAGTGTGCCACAGCATGGGTATGAAAGTCAGAAGAAAACCTCAGGTATAAGTCCTCATCTTCCATCCCATTTGTGACTTGGTCTGTTATTCACCACTGAGTACACCAGGTAATCTGGCCCACAAGCTTCTGCCTTCTATTTCCCAGGCGAGCTTTGGAATTAGATATGCCACCATGCCTACCTTTGCATTTATTTTAGACATTCATGTTTGTGTGGCAATCTCTTTACACACTGAACCATCTCACCAGCTCCAAAACATACTTTTTAATCTAAAGGCTAGTGCGCTGCAACAAAGATTTCCCAAATATATGTGGCTTAATGCAAACACAACTTTATTTCTATTTTAGAGTCAAGTCACAGTTTGTGATCTAGACAAAATGAGGGACACAAGCTCTTCCATATTGTTTCTCTGTCGTCTTCAACTATCATTGGTTGAAAAGAGCCTTTGCAGAGCTCACGCCCACATCCACATTCCAAGAGCCACCATGTGATATTAGTAATGAGGATAGCACTCTTCCTTTTAAAGGTTCCCCAAACAAAATGACTCTAAGGTCAAACCACCGCCCAAAATGGATATACTATGCCATACCCTGGATTTCCTCAGGGTAACTTAAAGGAGTTAAAGTTCAAGATATAGCTACTAATAAAAACATAATTCTTCCTGAAGTAAGTATAATTCATATCCATTCTCACTAACTCATCACAGATGACAGCCAAACCCCATCACAGATGCCAGTCAAACTGAAAAATTTTCAGTCTCTCTAAAAGAAAAGTACTCATCAGTAGTAAAACGTACAAAGGATGAAGTGATCAGCAGCATTGGCCATCCTCTTCACTGCTTCAAAAATGAATTCCAGCAACAGATACTGTCATCACCTTAGCACCATAGCTCAATGGAGCAATTCAAAATATCATAAAAGTTTCAAGCACAAAGAACCTTAGATGGATGTTCAACTCTAAGTGTGGCAGTCCTCCTGTGAGTTTTCACTGGTTCCTATCTTCAGAAATAGACGAGATTACTGATATCACAATATATTTACCATTCCAAAGAAAGAAATTCACTTTAAATAACAGCTTTGCTTCCATAGTTACTGAAGCTGTGCATCAGAGACTTGTACAATTTGCTAACTTTCTTAGATAAAAAAATTACAATTACTTTTATTAAATTAATACTTATAAAAGAGATGTAGCACTTTGTCTTATCTGCTATTTATGCTAATCAAAATATGAATAAAATTTAAAATATGAACTTTTAAAAAAGGAAATCACTACACAGAAATGCAAGTGTTTATACGAAAATATGTCCAAGACTAAGTTACATATAATGCCTAATTTGTTTAATTTGTTTTAAATAATGTAACATCTAAATTAAAATGAGAGGTGGTATTTTAGCAGGTGGCATTTTGCTTCCTTTAAGAGACACAATGAGCAGTGACGTGCATCCACTGGATTGGCTTAGAGATTTTGAAGTCACTATGAACCAACCTTAATCAGGAATAGACTGGGATTTGACAGACTCATTTACACAGCGTTGTGCAATCACTTATTGGATTTAGGTTAAAAAAATCCTATATCCTGTATAAGATTAAGGAGAAATAATCAAAAGCACAGATACCCAGATATATCTCAGTAGTATGCTGAGTCATATGCCTGTGTGTATTCTCTGCACTGACGACTAGGAATAGGAATCTTCACTGTGAAATTGCTTCTGCTCCTGTACTCTACACCAGCCATGGGCTCTTGGTGGAGTTTTCTGTAGCCAATGATGAGGACATGCTCAAATCGATGTTTTTGTGTAGAACACCCTGAGCACTCGCTGGTGGATCTGTCGCGTCTTCACCCCATAAACAATTGGATTGAGGGCAGGTGGCACAAGGAGATAGAGAGTGGCCAGCAGAACGTGGACATGATGGGGAACATGGTGGCCAAAGCGGTGAGTGAGGAAGGAGAACATTCCAGGGACATAGAAGATGAGAATAACACAAACATGAGACCCACATGTGCTGAAGGCCTTAAGTCTGGCTTCACCCCCTGGAACCTTCAGCATTGCCTGGAGGATGAGGGCATAGGAAATGCCAATGGCCAGGACATCTAGCCCAACCACCAGCAGGGCCACTGACAGCCCATAAGCTCGATTCACTGTGGTTTCCGAACAGGCAAGTTTTACCACAGCCATATGTTCACAATAGGCATGGCTTATGACAGTGGCTCTGCAGAAGACAACTTTCTGCAACAGGATGGGGAATGGGACAGGAGGACCAATCCCGCTTTCCACCATCCCGATCGCCCAATAATCCCGGATGCAGGATGGTAGAATGATGCAGAGGGTGGCAGATGGCGACATAACGATCCAGAGCCATGGCCACAAGTATGCCTGACTCCATCGAGGAGAAAGCATGAATGAAAAACATCTGAGTCAGGCAGACAATGTACCCAATCTCATGGGCGTGAGCCAGAAGCACGGTGAGAGCTTTAGGCGCAGTGGAGGAGGCCAGGACCAGATCAATAGCAGCGAGCATGGCCAGGAAGAGGTACATAGGTTGGTGCAAGGATGAGTCAGTCCAGATGATGAAGATAATTGTCACATTGCCCACTAGAGCAAGGAGGTAAAGGACCCCCAGAGGCAATGCTATCCAGTGCTGAGTTTCCTCCAAGCCCGGAACACCTACTAGGAAGAAAGGGGGCTGGGGTTGCCTCCAGCTGGAGTTGCTAAGAGCCATGAACAACAGCACAGAGAAAGAAG
The DNA here is from genome assembly GCF_011064425.1 of Rattus rattus. Lineage (NCBI taxonomy): Eukaryota > Metazoa > Chordata > Mammalia > Rodentia > Muridae > Rattus > Rattus rattus. The sequence goes on from NC_046155.1 coordinate 104,100,875, forward strand.
AGTGCGAAGTCACCAGAATCATGACTTCTCCCTTCTTGACACACGAAGCCGCTGTGTAGATTCAGCTGCCATGCGCATTAGCAAAACAGGGTGACTTAGGCTGCAACACAAGGGATACAGTTAGATGTAAGGAAGAAAATCAGTTCTGCACACAGATGTTTTCAGACGAGTCTTCCACACAACTGAACTGGACTGAGTCTAGCTGACATGTGGGAGAACAGTAAACACTGAACACAGCTGCCATGAGAGAGATGCTCACTCTGACACTCAGTGACTGCTTTCAAAACTGTCAACTTGAAATCACAAGGCTGACTGTGTAAGCAGTGCTGAAGGCTGAGTCATCTGTCACCTTGACACTTTTCCTGCAGCCTCATGACACAGCACTCAGTAGTTGTTCCTGGGGGAGTCTGCATCCCACATCTTCTTCCTCGTTACCTGTCAGTTCCAGGGTTTCAGGATCTCCTCCTTCCTCTTTCCAATATGACTTCTCATTGCATGCTTTTAACTGGTTAATGCACTTCATTTCATTCCAAGTTTATCTTCAGTGCACAAATGCATTTCTCTGCATCCCTAAGCTCCTACACTCAACATTCAAAGCTGCTGGCTGACCTATCTTTACGAGTCATCCTACATTTGTCTGTCTATGTTATGGCAATATTTGTGTGAATAAACCCTTATCTATGTATGCAAATTGGAAACCATCTTTACTAATTTTATGACTGATGCTTTTGTCTTTTCAACACTCCCCATTGACTTTACCTTGAACATCTCATAGCCATTTTTTTCTCAGCTCCTAGTACCACTGCCTGTGTTTACAATCCAACTTTCTCTTACCTTAGCTCTTCTAGACATAACAGAAAAATTCAGTTTGTAGAAACACTTAATGTAAACTCTGACTGTGGCACTCTGTCCTTGTTATGAGGTTTTAAAATTTTTATTTTCTATCCTAAAATCACAAATTCTCCCTAAAATTTACCCCTCATACACGCGCGCGCGCACTCACACACACATACACACAAATTTTGGGGGATATCATGTACGGAATAAATCACAGACTGTCACACAAGGTTCTCAGGTTGTCTTATAGCATTGTTGTCCTAGCGGTTGTGTGTTCCCAGTTACACATATGTTTTGCTCTCCCCTTTTGTTGCTATTGTAATTTTATGACCACACAGACCTATTATACATGACTTCTTCCTTTTTCCCTTTCCTATCTTACCTAAATTGGTCTTTCTCATCTGTCAAAATTCGAAGTCCAGTGTCCTGTTCTCCTCCAGAAGGATTGACAGTAATTCGCCAACCTGATGACATTGTCTATATGTTATGATCTGCCCTTCTTTATCTACAACTTTCTGATATGTCAACATCACAAAATCCTTTTTAGTCTCATAGGTTTTTTTATTTCAAAAGACAGAATCAGATCTCATTAGACTTGTTAACCACAAACCAGCATGGTGGGCCTTTCACAGCACATATATCAAACATAATTGAATTTAAGCTATTTCTACATTGTATTCTGGTAATAAAACATTGGCAGGCTATTTAAAATTTCTAAGCCCTGATTTCTCATCTGACAGGAAAGTAAAGAAGATCAACTATGCACCTAACTATAAATATTAATCAAAGTGTGCATTCAAAGTCTAGACTGACACTGTTCTACAAGATATGGCTTTCATTATTATTACTATAAATTATTAAAGAATGAAGTCCCACTTTTTTTTCCTTTTTTCTTTCCTTCCACAAATGTTCCCTCTATGTTTCAAATGTTCTGTCTTTTGTTGTTTTGGAAATGGGATATCATTTGAGATGCAAATAAATGGAATGATAATGAAGAAAAGAATTCACTCCTGTTGCCTCCAAGTATGTTAGTAAGAGATAAAAGTAAATGACACAGGTACTCTGTTTAATCTGCTTCAATTGATTCACCCCAGAATCATAACAACAGAAATTTAGTTGATACATCCATGACTTAAGATATTTGTCTTAAGATAAAGATAAACTCTGAAATAGTATTAATCTATGCTGGAACTCAGACATACATACACATATGAAGAGGCAGACATGACTCAGTTTGGGGAGATCCCACATCTATAGATAATACTGAGAGATTTAAAACAAATCAGGGGTGACTATACTTCTGCCTCTGAATTGTGTCTATAATTACTACAAAATCCAAAATTCCTAGTGAACAAACAATGCTCAGTCTTTTCTTTCCTTCTAAGCTTAAAGGAATAGGGATAATTCTGTTGAGAGTTTCATTGTATTCTATACAAGTACAACAGTTTATCAGTCATTATTTAGTACTCTATACAAAGAGAAAATGTACTCTCTTTCTTGGCTATCCTCTTCTGTTGCAAGCCTGATTTTCCATTTTTTTATCAGAAAAGCACAATTACCATTATGCATTTGGGAAGTGTGTCCATAGCTTTTATAGGAGCAATATCACGGAGGCTGAGGGGTAATAGATGCTGTTCCTAGGCATCAGCTGCCTCTGCACTCTGTGGCTTGTGTGCCCAGAGTAAAAGCCTGCTGTATTACTAAGTGGTCCTCTGTAAACCTTACAAAAACCAGAAAAGTATTTGTCTCTATGAATCTGAAGAGAGAAATGCATTTAACTCTCTGAGGAGGAAGAGAAAGGCAGAAAGGACTGGACTGTAATTCCCTCACAGCCATGCAGATCCAGCCCAAGCCATGGGTATTTTGTCAAGTGGTTTTGAAACTCTGTAGGGCAGTCTAACATGTCTCCTTTTCTTCTCAATTATAATCCTTTCACCACTGTGTCACTGCACAGATTACTTTGTACTGTGAGACGACTCAATCCCTGAAGAGTAGGGATGATGTCTTACTTAGGGGAGACTTCCCAGAGCATGATACAGCATACCTGATTCTAATTGATCCTGCATCTGACTGGATATGGAAACACATACCCAACTGTTTAAATTACATAATAAAAAAAAATGAAAAAGGTCCTAAAGGACTTGAAGTTGTAGGAACTTGATGAAGCAGAGGCTCGACTTTGGGACAAGGACATCATAAGAAACAGAAGAGTATCTACTGAGGGGTGACCCCTGAGCATTGATGTTCCCCGACCTTCATGATACTCTGGGTGATTTACAGAAGAAGCGGCTCTGTTGAATCTCAGGTCAGACTTCTAGATGTGTATAGAAAAGAAGGGATTTGATGGTCACTAGAAGTTACAGTTCGACTGCCTCTAGAGGGCAGGAAGACTCCTCTCCAGGCTATGACTTCATTCTATCCCTAAGCTCCTTAATAGTGGCCTGGATTCCATGAAAGTACAAGAAAGGGAAAGACAAAACCACAGCCAGAAATGTAGAAATGGTGGGTCCATGATAATGCCCTGATGTAAGAGGAAGACACAAAGCACTCAGAGGCATGGCTCCAACTGACAGAGAACCTGAGAGGACAAGTAGGGCACTCTCTTCCTTGTGTCTGGGCTGTGCTCAAGGATGTGCCGTTTGAATTTGAAGCTACAAGTTCCACTATAAGGAAGACAGACTCAACAGCAAGGATAGTACTTAGAATGGGGGGATCTTGAGATTCGGGAAGGTTCTACTAAGACTTTCTCCCTGACCCACAGTTTCCAGGCACCATTCCAGCCTCCACAGTGACACACTGCTCTAGCTCTGGAGTGAGGATGGGGAGACACAGTCCTCAGAATCGCTGCATAGCAATTTCTGAATGTTGAAGAGAAAATTAAACGCATCATTCGTGGCCTGTGAAGCTAATGCTTCTGAGGTTGTCAGCACTATTAGTAGCATCCTCCCAGGCTAGTGTGGTGAGGGTGAGAAAACAAGAAAGGGCTGTGGGAAAGGTCTGGGAGAGCCTCCAGCTGACTGTGAGGTTCAATGAGCTCATTACAAAGACTTGTAGCTATGTGTCCTCTATGATCTCTGTGTCTATGTGCTTAATTCTTCTTGTCAGTGCCCGTGCCAGACCTGTAAACAACAAACCTTCTGACTCAGGGGGACAATATCTAAAACCACTAAGAGATGCTGGGCTGGAGAGAAAGCTCAGGTAGTCAGATGTCTGCAGTGCAGGCAGTGTGGGACAGAGACAGCAGATGTTACATCTCACTGGCCAGCCTAAGTCAGTGAGCTCAGGGTCAGTGAGGAAGCTCGTCTCAAAAAAATGTGAGATGGAGAGAGACTGAGAAAAACACCTGCTATCTACCTCTGACTTCCTCATGGAGGTGCAATTACGTACACATATGCACACATCCACAAAATCATGTACTAACACCACACAAACGAACAAACAAACACACACATACACACACACACACACAAACTGGGAGAGGGAGCAAGGGAGGGAGAGGGACAGGGAGAGGGACAGGGAGGGGGAGAGGGAGAGGGAGAGAGAGACTACCAAGATGTGTTTAAGTAGCTGTATTTGCAGCCTCGTTAATCATGCTGAGAAATAATACTTTCCACAGGACTTTCAAAAAAATCAGTTCTCAGTATGCTTCCCCCAGAACCAAATTTCAAGTCTGACCTCCTTTCCACAGCCCAAGTCCTGTGCTCTATCTTCTTCCTGGTTGTGAAGGTTATGAAAATTTCTTCTTGATGTCTCCTCAAAGGGACAACCATGACTGTGAACAGGCTCTGGGAAAGGGTGTTAATACCAATTGTTAGGTCCCTGAGGACCAGCAGCACATGTGGTTAAAGCCTAAGTTAGTCTTCAGACTGGAGAGACACATGGGGTGAGTGAACATCCCAGAAGGATGGGTGAATGGACAGGGAGACAAGGCTAGGGATGAAACCTTGACATGTAGGGTAAACTGTGGCAGGCAGAGAGAAGGCATATGGATTTGGTGATTGAGGCCAAAAGTTGTTGGTTCCTGACATGTAAACTCTTTCTTGCTATTTGGGGGCTAAAAGCTACTGGCTGCTAGTACTTTAACTCTTTCTCTGGGTCAGAAGCTGGCAACTTCTGGCAATTTAACATCTGCATCAGGGGATTAAGGGGTGAAAAGCTTAGTTACTTGGGCTGTTTTCCCTTAGCTCAAAGGCCCCTTGCTGGCCAGGCTAAGGGCTCTTTTCAAGCCAAAGAAAAGAAAAGAAAGGAAATTAGAAAGTCAGGTTCTCTCTCTCTCTCTCTCTCTCTCTCTCTCTCTCTCTCTCTCTCTCTCTCTTTCATTCAGGCCCAACTACCTGCTTCATCATTTTCCCAAGTGCATCTGCATACTAAGATACATACACATATACCTACATATGTATGTCGGTCCATACATATAGACAGACAAACATATATAAATTTGGTGGATGGAGATCAGAGACCCAATGCATGCTCTGTGAGCCACAAACCTCAAACTGCTCATTCTCACAAATCAGGCTGAGCCCCACGTGAACTCTATCTTTAAAGGGTGCTCTAATTGCAGATGCTAGAAGTATTAGCTGCTGGAAGCTCTTAACTGAGTTACTTTCCTATGGGCGGCAGGGGCGGGGGGAGGGGAGTCTTTCTTACCCCAAACTATTTTACTTTTCCATTCAGCCCTCCACTGAACTAGTGCCATATGAATATTAAGGTAAAGCCCACTTCATTTAAATTTTAAAAAATACTCAACAGTCGCCCATCACATACACAGTGTTCACAGTTTCCATGGCAGCAATGCTTCAGCTCCTTATCTTTTCCCTCTTCTAGTCAACAACTATTCCAGTCACACATTGTGGGAGGCTACAAAATTTATCAAGTAAACAATTTGCACATAGTTTTAAACTTCCTAATGTCCAGCTTTATAGTGGCACAAAACTGTTATGTGTTCAGTCAAAGCCATATGATTTTGAATTTTGATGCTTTCCAGGTTAGTGATGTATGATAGCATTCTCCTTTAATGATGCACAGTGTCATTGAGCTCTGCTTTCTATGTAGCTACATAGAGGTGAAAAATATAATATCTATGGTACATTCCCATCCCCATCCCCTCTCCAACCCAGTTCCCTCCTTCTGTCTGCCTCCTATAACTATGTTATTCCCCCCCTTTTAAGTAAAATGCCAGCACTCTTTCTTTAGAATTTTGGTTCTGTGGAGTGTAGCAGGGTACCTGTACTTTATGGCTGATATCCACTTATAAGCCAGTACGTACCATGCATGTCATTTGGGGTCCAGGTTACCTCACTCAGGATGATGATCTCAAGTTCCATCCCTTTGCCTGCAAAATTTATAATGCCTTTGTTTTTCATAGCTGAATAGTATTCCACTGTGTAGATGTTCAGCATTTTTTTTTTATCCATTCTTCAGTTGAGGGACATCTAGGTTGTTTGAACTTTCTGGTTATTACGAATAAAGCTGCTACAAACATAGTTGAGCAAAAGCCCCTGTGGTATAGTTTGGCATCTTTTGAGTATATGCCCAGGAGTGGTGTAGTTGGGTCTTGAGGTGGAACTATTCTCAAATTTCTGAGAAACCACCAAATTAACTTAAAAAGTGGTTGTACAAGTTTGCACTCCCACCAGCAATGGAGAAGCGTGTCCCTTGTTCCACATTCTCTCAAGCATGTGCTATCACTTGAACTTTTGATCTTAGCATTCTGATTGGTATAAGATGCAATCTCAAGGTCATTTTGATTTGCATTTCCCTGATAACTAAGAACATTGAACATTTCTTTAAGTACTTCTTGGCCATTTGAGATTCCTCTGTTGAGAATTCTGTTTAGCTCTGTACCCCATTTTTGAATTGGGCTATTTGGTTTGTTGGTGTCTAACTTCTTGAGTTCTTTATAAATCTTGAATATCAGGTGTAGTGTTGGTGAAGATCCTTTCCCAATCTGTAGGATGACATTTTGTCCTACTGACATGTTCCTTTGCCATTCTCAGTTTTGCAGTTTCAGGAGGTTCCCTTTGTCAATTGTTGATCTTAGAGCCTGAGCCATTGGTGTTATGTTCAGGAAGCTGTCTTCTATACCAATGAGTTCAAGGCTATTCCCACCTTTTATTCTACTAGATTTAGTGTATCTGGTTTTATGTTAAGTTTTTGATCTACTTGGACTTGAGTTTTATGCAGGGTGATAGATATGGATTTATTTGCATTCTTCTACATACAGACTTCCAGTTAGACCTGCACCATTTGTTGAAGAGCTTTCTTTCTTTATTGTATGGTTTTCTGTTCTTTGACAAAACTCAAGTGTCCATAGGTGTGTGGACTTATTTCAGGAACTTCAATTTGATTCCATTGATTAACCTATTGGTTCCTATACAAATAAATACATTCTTTATTATTATTACACTGTAATGCTGCTTGAGATTAGGGATGGTAATACCTCCAGGTGTTCTTTTAATGTATAGGATTGTTTTAGCTATCCTTGTTTTTTTTGTTTGTTTGTTTGTTTGTTTTTTTGTTTTTTTGTTTTTCCATATGGGATTTGCTCTGCCATGGTCTGTAAAGAATTGTGTTGGAATTTTGATCCACATCACATTGGATCTCTATGATTTTACTAAAATGGTCATTTTGACTAAGTTTATCCTACCTATCCATGAGCATGGGAGATCTTTCCATCTTCTAAAATCTTCTTCAATTTCTTTTTGAAGGATTTGAAGTTCTGACAAGAATTCTTGAGGCTTAGTCTATTGCTATGTATTGTAATTCTTAAATTCTATACAATTCTATAGAAAATTAGCAGTAGCCAATTACTAGGGGTGGGATTATCCGTGTTCTACTCTTATAACTGCAGTCCTGGCTACCTCCCTAGTGATATACCCCAGACACTTGTTCCTCCTAGCATGTCTTCATGGTTCTTCTCCCTTCATAGATACTTGAGGGGAGGTTTCATTCCTCCTTCTCCTCCTTCTCCCCCTGGTCTCTCTTCCTCCAACTGGGTTACTCCAAGCCCACCTACCTCTAATCCCTTCATTAATTGTCTATTGCCTACTTTATTTAACCAACAGTTTTAAATCAATGAATACAGTTTGCACAACAAACCTTTATAAACACAAACGGTCACTGATAGGCCTAGACCTTTGGGTATAGGAGTTAGCATTACAGTACATAGCCGTAGACCAAACCACAACAATTCTCAAGAACCATGGTATAAGAGCTAACACACAGGATGTGCCTTTGCTAACAATATTTTTCATTAATCCAATATATTCAGAGGATGGTGCAAAAAGGGCTTATCCAAAGCCCTCAGAGACTTCTAAGTCCCTTGGAGATAATCCTTCACCCACCTACAGAATCCACCTGCATAATCTTGAAGTTATCCCATCTGTCCCTCAGATCTTCATCTCAGTAACATGCTGAAATTCTGAAAAATACTCAAAATTATATGAAAGAAAATGACGTCAGGGAAAGAAAGAGGAAATGGAGAAGAAAAATTTGTTTATTTATTAATCAAATACCAGGAACCATGACAAGAATATGATCATTGTCTGCTGTGGATGAAGACACAACTCATCCATTAAAAAATACATATACATTTGTAAATTGTAATAAAAGATGGGAGAAATAAACCAAGATTTCTGGCAGTGGAAAACTAGTGACTTCATGTGGTTGGAAAACACTCCAAACACAAAAACAAATTAATAAAACACACAAATAAACAAACAAACAACAGTGAGATTAAAAACAGGCATATCTGCTAACTCTGATTGAAGGGAGATCAAACATTTGAAGACCCCCCCCTCAAAAAAAGGCACTTCCAAATACAGAACACACAACACAAGGGAAATATTATGTATTGTATTTCAAGGACATGTACTGTTATTAAGCATACACCAAATACATTAAAGAGAGTGGCAATGGGAAGAGTTTGCAGAGAAACAAGTGAGAGGATTAGAAATGAACAGAGAAAATAAATAAATGGGAAGAGAATCAAGAAAATTACTGTGGGCAATATTTTATGCTGTAGTTTCTACTATTCAGACTCAAAAACAAGAAAATAAAAAATTATTCTTATTATTATTTTTATTCTCAAGGGTTAAAAATCTATAGGATTAGAGGAAGAATTGTCTATCCCAAAATTAACCTGAAAGAGTATATGAAATAAAGAAACGAGGCTTCATCTGCAATTCTGGAATCCTGTACTGATTTTCAACCTTCCTAAAGCTGAAACATCACCACCCTCCCCTAAAAGGGACTTAAGACCCTCAGGGGGCTGCAACTTACAGTTTGAGAACCACTGAGAACCACTGGTCTATCTAAAGTGTTTTTTTATTAACTCAAACTCAAGATATTACTATAATTTGATATTTCTCTGAAATCTGAATTTCTCCAGCAGAAAGGATCTATTTGCCAAATTGGCATACAACATGATGGGATCCGCCTTATTTTCTCACTAAATGCCAGGTGTGTAAAAATCCTTTTGTGTGTGTGACATGGCCTTGCTATGTATTCCTGGTGAGATTTCAATTCTTCATGTAGCCCAGGTTGACTTCAAACTCATGATTCGTCTGCCTCATCTTCCCTCCTGTAGCTCCATGTCCAATTAATATCCTATTTCTTAGCTATATGATGTGTCTATATCATCAATAGAAAGTATCAATTCTTAGAAGAAAATGATCCAAGTTATACACTTGTTTAGTGAATAACTGAGATTTCGCACCTTTCTTAATCTTGTATTTCAATATGCAAGCATCAGAGATTCCAGAGGAGATTTCCTCTCCTACAATAACCCAGGATGCTTTCTTTCCCCACCAGGCCAATGACATGGTTAGTAGAGCTTCAATTCTATGGAAAAGGGCCATCATGATTCCTGAGGTCCAATTGACAAAACAACAGTCAAGTGGGTTCAATCTTCGTGGAGCCTACAATTGTTAACAGACACTCTCTGATCTGCTTGGTCTTAATCCCATATATGATGGGGTCCAAAGCAGGAAGAAAAAGCAAGTAGAGATTGTCAAGAATGACCTTGGCAGCAGAGGCTGTGGATAGCTCAAAGCGTTGCATGACCACAGAAAGAAAGACAGGTCCATAGAAGAGGATGACACAGACATGGGCTATGCATGTGCTTCCTGCTTTGCCAAATGCCTCAGGGGAAGGAAAATGCATCACTGTCTTCACAATCTATCCATAAGAGTAGGCAATAAAGGCCACATCCCCCACACCAAGAAAGATTGCCACAGCAAAAGCATAGAGACTATCCACAGTTGTGGCCCCACAGGCCAGCTTCACCACTGACATGTGCTCACAGTAAGTGTAAGCAATTGTGTGCGAACCACAGAAAGACAGTCGACAGGCCAGGCTCGGAAAGAAGATGGTCAAACCCACACCTCGCAGTGCCACTAGGCCTCCAATCTTGGCAACAACCTCAGGGGTAAGGATGGTTGCATAATGCAATGGGTTGCAGATAGCCACAAAGCGATCCAAGGCCATGGCCACCAGCACCCCTGACTCCATGGCAGAGAATGCATGGATGAGAAACATTTGGGAAAGACAAGCATAGGAGCTGATGGCTGTGGCACCAAACCAGAAAATAGCCAGCATCTTGGGCAGTGTGGAGAGGGAGAGGACCAGGTCAACAAAAGAAAGCATTGCAAGAAACAAAAACATGGGCTGATGGAGCCTGTGTTCTTTCCAGATGAGAGAAAGCAGGACGGCATTCCCAGTTAGCGACAGGACAAACATGAAGCAGAAGGGAAGGGATATCCAAACATGAGCAGCAGTCAGTCCTGGGATGCCAGTCAAGAAGAAAGTATGTGGAAGAAGAAGAGAATTATTGGAAAAAGTCATGGTTCCTATCCCACACAGAGAGCAAAGAGCCACGGTAGAGAAAGACAGAGAACAAGATCCAATGATGCAGATTATTAAAGTCGGGCTCAATAGTCTCACTGGTAACCACACCAGCACCACGTCACTTTCACCTCACAGTTAGTTCTAAAGAAAGGCTCAAAAATAATTTTCAATGTATTCGGTATTTCTGAACATTTGGTGAGAAGTTCACCATCAGATTCAAAGCTTAAATCCACAACTTGTGTGTTCTGGTCTGATTTATGTACCTGTGAATGAATATCAAGTAAGAATTATCAGTTTAAAATTGTTCCTGTCAAACTCGTACTCCAAATGCTAGTACATCATTGCCCTTGGTATCATCAAGTCTTTATCTTGACCACCTAAAGCTCCCCAAAATGCTAACACCTGCAAAGTCTTCATTTAGAGCCCCTCACTCTTCCGGATTTTTTTGGCTGCCAAAATTAGACAATAATATGCAATCCCCAGAGACACCAATGCTGATCAGACCCTTCCTTGCATTATTCTAATCCTATTCACTTGCTTCCCGACCCACTATCTCAGTGACTGAGTGCCTCAACTGCCATATCCCCCTCTCCTTCAAGGTGGTAGTATGCTGGCATATAGCATTTTACTCCAGGTGACCTGGAGTAAACAGAAGGTCATGCATACATAAGTAACATAAAAGCCAAAGAATATATCATAGCCACCTACTGAGAGTGGAGCATAAAGTTATTTGATGTTACCACAGCAACAGTTTGCAGCATTCTCTGTGTTCTCAAGATGCTCCCTAATAAATCTTTTCATTGTGTGTTATTAGACACACAGCAATCTAGGAAGAAATAAGTGGACCAGTGGCACACACATCTGCATAAATGAACAAAATCGACAATCCACATCCATTGACCCATAAGCTAGAAGATTCCCTCCTCTCCCTGTGTACAGTAGCCCTTATAGGACAAGGACAACAATTTAGGACCCTTCGACCATGACTAAAAGAGTGTAACCGTATAGACAGATGAAACAGGACTGAGGAGCAGTGACTGGGGCATTATGAGTTTCTCTGACATCTTAATAACCAGGTAGCATGATCCTTTCAAGTGACAGTTAAGCATAGCAACACAAAAATATAAAGACTTAATTAACACTGTCCTCAGGTGATCATCAAACCTTAACCCACCACACATCTGAAACTGTCTAGAATATGAACATCTGGAAAAATCTTTCACTTAAAGGCATCTCAGTCTTCCTGATGTTACTTGACTGCCAAGATTAGCATATATATGTATATGCTAATATAGAATATATTATATATATGCTAGTGACAATAGTCAGAATCTAAGAAAGTTTTGGGTGTGAGGAAAGTGCATCAAATGCTAGATGTGAAAAGAATAGCCATTGATCTTACAGGCCCAGTGATGACAAAAGTCAGTCTCTGGATAAAAGAAACAAAAGTAATCTTGGAATGTAGGTCAAGAAAGCACAGTTTTAAAGTGGCTAAGGTGTTTGCCTCTCCTCCTAATAGAAACCATAAAATTATTCTCCTTTCCTTCAATCACAGCTGCCAAGGACACTGTGTGGTAATAACAGTTGGGAAGGCTAGAACATGGGGGATATAGAGTGGCCTAGAGTCCCGAGTTCTCGGAATAGAATACAGAGGAAATCAAAGTCCATCTTTTCTGACAGGTCAGTTGTGCTAAGATTAAGAAAAGCACCTAGGCATTTTCAAACTTCCAAATAGGTCTTCTTCCATGTGAAAGACTTATATTAAAATCTGCCTTTCAAGGGCATAGTGAAATTGAATGAGGTTTAATATTAAAAATTGTCAAATTTCAAAAATATCACTTTAATTGGACTGTAAATAATAAATGATATGCTGGAAGCTCTCTGGCTAAAGCCAGGAAATTTTGGGAATTTCAAGACAGGATTGTAGTAACTGGAGTTACCTATTCAAAAAGACTGTACCCACTCCCACCCATCATGCTCCTCTATCCCTTCTCAGTGGCACACTATTCTCCTAATCACCCCCAGGGTGTGATGCTGTGAGGGGGATAGAGGCTGAAGGGAAGAGTGACTGATTACCTGAACATCTGCTTTACGTTATCCTCTAAACAGTCCACCCTTAAGCCTCTGTCTTCAGAAAACTTAGAAATAATTATACCTGGTAGCCTTGGAGCCAGAAAATATAACTATTTTTCCATGTAGTTCAAGTAAATGTCTGACCCAAAAACTTAAGAGTCAAATCAAGAAAGTAAGGAAAAAGAGGGAAATGGTTAAAGTACCAGAGAAATCTCAATTCCAGAGTGCCTTCATAAATGTTATCCTATGATTTGTCTTCTAGGCATCGAAAAGGAGCAGGCCTCCAAAAAGTCTCCTAATCCAGGACTGAACTGTGTACTTTGCAGAGGAATTTTCAAATACTCATTTCTTCCTTGTCTGTCCCATAAAACATCGCACAGAGTTTGGACAAGGCTTCTAACACACTATACAGAATTATCTATGCTGTTCTTTTAAATTTTGCTTAATGACAATAAGAACATGCCACTTCACTATAGACTATCAGATTACCCAGACTATAGGACAGTTAAAATATGGATAAAGTTTTCATAAGTATCCCTTCCTACCCAGAGCCATTACTCACCAAAGAACTGCATTGATTGACCTACAGAAGGGTAAGAGGTTAAGGTACCAGTAAGGCCCCAAGAATAGAGTATTTAATAGGATGTTTTTGAGATATTGTCTGTAGGGATCCAAAGTGCATTTTCAACCATCTAGATACCAATTAATATTTCTGCCTTCTCTTCAAGAAAAGTCTAATATCCTTTCTTTTTATTGAGTCACATGGGAAGAGCCCCAGCAGGGAATATTTTGAACACATATTCCAGTGTGTCTTGTGAAAAAGGGCACAAGATCCTACATCCAGAAACAAGGAAAAGATTATTGCCATGGATACTGTGAGTACCAAAACTGGTGATGATCTAGAAAAATGTTGTCCAAGATGCTGAAGAAAGCAGGGCAATGGGAAAGAGTAAGTAGCCTTGGGGGAAGCACAGAACATTACCAAGGAGACCCTCAGAAGGACAGGAAGAACCATGAGAAGAGTAGATCAATGTGTATAGGCAGCCTTTGATGTAAAGGAGAGCTTGGTCAGAGAATGTGCCCTGTATCTAAAGTTGCAATGATGGGTCCAACACTAAGCCAAGTGCTGTTGATGTTGTTCCCCATATGTCTTCTAACAACTCAAGCCTATTAATTGAGCTTTCTATACTTTACTCACTGATCAGCATTAAATCACCCTTGATAAAAATGGCAGATCAACCTACTGGAGATGCGGGTTATCTAGGACCATGGAAGATTTGCATGTTACATTTGACAGGAAGGAATTGGAGAACTTATATTCAGCCTTCAGAGGAAAAGATATATGATGGCATGCCTCAATCCTCATAGATTCTTCAAATCCAGGAATTTTCTAACTAGGGAAAATGATTTTGTTTTCTATGAAGCTTTAAGAAGAAATGAGCGCAAATTCATTGTGCTGGCTAGTTTTATAGTAACTTGGCACAAGTAGAGTCATCTGGGGACAAGGAACCTCAATTGAGAAAATGTCCCCACCAGATTGATATATAAGAAAGTCTATGGTGTGTTTTTTTTTTAATTAATGATTGATGTGAATGGGTTCATCTACAGTAGGCAGTGCCATTCCTGAGTGGGTAGTCCTGAGTAGTCTAAGAATGTCTAAGTTGAGCAAACCACATAGAAGAATGCTGATTACTGACATGACATGCTCCTGCCATGATTTCCCTCACTGATAGATTGGGGCCTTAGAGTTGTAAGTGAAATGAACTTTTCCTCTCCAAGTTCCTTTTATTTATGGAATTTTATCACAGCAATAGAAGCCCTAAGTAAGACATGCACAAAAACATTTTTGAGAGGTCACATTATGCAGCCTTGACTCAGCAGGAAACAGCTATGTAGAACAGGCTGGCCTTGAACTCATAGCTATCTGCCTGCCTCTGCTTCCATAGTGCTGAGATTAAAGCCAGGCACTACTAAGCCCAGGATGCATATAGATTTACAGTTAGGATTCAGATGTATTTTTATCTCTTCAGAATGATAATCCCTTAGCTCCTATCCCTAGGCTCCTTATCCCTGCTCACAACTTCAGTAGGAGCCTTATAGTTTACAAGAAACCACACTGGCACAAGGAACTTCAGGTAAGACATCACCTACCCCTGCTAGCATTCCTTAAAGCCAGCTGAACAATTTCCAAACAGAGACCCCACACCTAGGCTCCCCAAAAGACTTGTGGATTGAATCTTCACGGGTTATTTCTTCTCTAGCAAACTGCTGTCCTGGGCTGGGTTGGGGATTGGGAGTTTTACTCAGGCCCATGCTGCTGGTCCATTATAACTAATGTAGACCTCCTGTTCTTCCAGTCTTCTCTACCTCCACACTCCTCCTCTTTACCACTTTCTTCTCCTCCTCCTGGTCCCTATCTGCAATCCCCAGCCAGGTAACTAAACCTGCCTAACTCTATTCCTTCCAGTAATTGGCTGTAGACATTCTTATTTAACCAATAGTTTTAAATTAGGAAGCAAGGTTTGCACAACAAAAGCTGGTATGCATGGGAATTAGCTCTTCTTGGAGCAGCCAGATCTTGAGGTACAGAATTTAGCATTTAAACACATAGCAGTTCCAGATTGTCCCCCAACAGATACTTACTTGTTCAACTATATTCACAGTAGCTTTATTCAAAATAGACAGAAACTGGAAGCAACGTAGATGTCCTTCAACCAAAGAATATAAAAAAAAATGTGGCTCACAATAGAGTGTTGCTCAACTGTTAAAAATAATGGCATCGGGGTTGGGGATTTAGCTCAGTGGTTAGAGCGCTTGCCTAGGAAGTGCAAGGCCTTGGGTTCGGTCCCCAGCTCAAAAAAAAAAAAAAAAAAAAGAACCAAAAAAAAAAAAAAAAAAAAAAAATAATGGCATCATGATATTTAAAGGCAAATGAATAGAACTAGAAAAATATCAGGAGTGAGGTAAGCCAAGCCCAGAAGATAAGCACTATATGTACTCACATATAGGTGGATATTAGCCATAAAGTACAGGATAACCATTCCATAATCCACAGACCCAGAGAAGCTAGATAGCAAGGAGGGCTCAAGGGGGAGCACATGAATCTCTCACTGAAGGGGGAAATAGATGAGAAATCATTGGTGGATGGAGTATTGGGGGAGGGCTCTGGGACAGGGTACAGTAACAGGAGGGATCAAGTGGAGGGGCGGATGGAATACGAGAGAAATGGCAGAGACTGGGTGAGAAGGAAATCTCTGAGATGAACTAAAAACCTAGTGCAATGAAAACTCCCCAGAATCTATTAGTGACCCTTGCTAAGATGCTTAGCAGTAGAGGATAAAAAGTCTAGACTGGCATTTTGTGTTAACCAGGCAAGACTTCCAGTAGAGGGACTGGGATTTCAACACAGCCACAAAAACTTTGTTCTACATTTGTGAGGGCTACAAGTAAGATGTGCTGGAGAAAAGTAATGCAGAAATTGTGGGTGTGACCAACCAATGATAGGTCTAGACTAAGACCCATGCCATGAGAGGTAGCCCATCCCTGATGCTTCCTGGTTGGCCAAAACCCGGAGGATGGATACCCCAGAGACCAAGAATAGAGTATGATTCCTAATGATATTCTGCTATGTAGGAGCCAGAGAGCTCAAGGACACCACAATAAAACCCATAGAATCAACCAATCAGAGCTCATACAGGTTCATAGAGATTGATCTGACAATCAGGGAGCCTATATGGGACTGACCTAAGCCATGGGCATATATGTTATAGTTACGTAGATAGCTTGTTCCTCTTGTGGAGCTCTTAACAGTGGGCATGGGGACTATCTCTGACTGTTTTGCCTGTTTTAGGGACCCTGTCCTCCTACTGAGTTGCCTTGTCCAGCCTCAACGTGAGAGGAGACACCCAGTCTTGCCGCAACTTGAAATGCTGTGGTTGGTTGATACTCATAGGAGATATGTACTTTTCTGAATAGAAATGGAACAGTAGTGGATTCAGCAGGTAGGGAGGGGGAAGTAGATGGGGCTTGAAAGGAGAGTAGGGAGGGGAAACTGCAGTTGGGCTGTAAAAAGAAAAGAAGAAAGCAAGGAAAGAAAGGAAGGAAGGAAAGGAACAAAGGAAAGAAGGAAAAGAAAGGAAGGAAGCATAGAAATATTTATTTTGTGTGTAGATATATGCACATATATCTACACACAAACACGTTGACACACATATTGATAATCCTTTATAGATAGTCAACACAGGCCATGTGAGAAAGAAATCTCAGAATGGTCAGATTCAGGTAATCTGATAATTTACTTACTAGAGTCGTTTTCTTAAAACTTTGCTCATTTCCTGAAGAAATAAGAACACATAGCAGGTCTCATTTCAGATAAGTACAAGTTACAAACCTAATGTAACATGCTTTGTTGTCTGGAAATTGACCCATGGTAACCGGCAGACAACACTATGAAAACTCTGAGACTTCAGGAAAAAGGCTAGGAACCAAAACAGCACAGAAACCCAGCAGAACATGCAGACATGATAGGTGTCAAAAGCTATTCACGCACCAGAGGAACTTAGACAGACAAATACAGAACTGTAACAATCACTGAGATTCTGCAAGTAAATAAATGTTTCAATAAAATGGTATTAGAGCTGTGATGATAAGCTAAAGATAATAATAGAAAAGGGTATTAGATGGGTGAGAGTGTGGGCTTCGTGATGCAAGCTCTCAAAGCTTACAGATAAAGGTGGGAATTCTACAAAGCATCAAGAGATCAGAGTAAGGATAACCTAAACACAATCAAGATGGTTTTTACTTGGATTAATGAATGATGTCGGGGTTTTGTTTGTTTCTTTCTTTTTGTGTTTTCTAAAGTCTGAGTTCCTGTTAAGATTGTAGTAGAACATGCACACATGCTGTGGTTGTTTAGCTTGGGGTGTTTGTGGGACTCCAAAGAGTGGAAGAGGGGGTGTCTCTCATTCTTTTGTCTGTTCTTGGAACTTCTTTCCTCCTACTAGGTTACCTTGTCCAAGTTTGATAGGAGGGTTCATACCTAGTTCTATTGCATCTTCTTATGCCATGTTTGGTATCACTGGGAGGCCTGTTCTTTTCTGATGGGAAACAGAGGAGCAGTGGGTCTAGGGGAGATAGCTGAGGGAGCTGGAGGTATGGAGGGAAGGGGGCAGTGGTTAGAGGTATTTATAAGAGAAGAATAAATTTTTTACAAATTGTGGGTCAGAATATAGAAATTTTAAACTGGATCACATAGAAGGAGTATATCAAAGCAGAACAAAGCCTTACTGTAGGCCAGGGAGAATGCCACATAAGGATGGGTGGACACAGCTTGGAAGGAGAAACACCTTAGAGATACGCTGTCTAATTATCCTGTAGCGATCAAATAAGACTTCCCAAATGAAACAACATTAGAGAAGGTGCCAGAGTGACTCATTGGCATTAAGGGGAAACCAAAACTCAGAAAGTAGGGAAATTTTAATTATTTTTGGGGGAGAGAGCTGAACACCCAGGAGTGCAGACATCCTGAGACTGCAGGACAGAGTTCCACTTTTATATACCTCTGCCCACATTTCTGGTTCACGAGGAACTGCACAGTGCTGCTGGATACAGGAATATAGGAAGAGACAGCCGCCAGTACCCAGGGATCTAGTCTGGGCATGGGACTGAACTGAACCGGACAAACAGCTCCCTGTACCCAAATCCCATCAGGAGAGAGCTGGACCCAAAGAAGTGTGGACATTCCTGAGAAGTCAGAGGAGACTACTCTCTGCCCACAGTCCAGACCCAAGAGGGAATTGCCTAGTGCCAACTGTGCTCCCTGGGTACAAGGACCTAGGAGCAATTAGGAGCAAGACCCTTTGATTCCTGACCAGGCCTAGAGCTGAAAGACAGTCTCCAGGAGCTCTGACACACCTGAAATCAGAGCACCTGTTTGGAGAAAAGGCTGAAAGAAAACAGGAAAACAGTTCTACAGGAGTGTTGACACACAGGCCTACAGCAGGGTTAAGTCACTCTCAGAAACAGCAAGATAAGCAAACACCAAAGACAGCCCAATGGCTGGAGGCAAGCATAGGAACCTAAGCAACAGAAATCAAGACTACTTGGCATCATCTTTGCCCAGTTCTCCCAGCACAAAAATACTGGATATCGAAACACACCGGAAAAGCAAGATTTAGATTTAAAATCACATTTTTTTATAATAATGGAGGACTTTAAGAAAGACATAAAGAACTCCCTTAAAGAGATGCAGGAAAAGCTGCAGGACCACAGAGGAAAACACCTAAAGTCATCTGGGACCCTGGTGCATGGGGGCCCTGGGAAAAGGCTGTGCAAGCACTCCTGGTTGCCACCCTCACAGAGAGTTCAAAACCAGTCACCCAGGAGTCACTTCACAGGTAAGACCAACTTTTCTGCTATAAGGGACCTGCCTGGTGGATTCAGGACACACAGAGGCAAAATTCCTCTGGGACCAGACGCTCCCAGTTTTTGGCTGGAGCTGGAACCTCCCTGATCCCAGCCCACAACTCACTGCTCCCAAACCCCTTGGGAGAGAGAGCTTGCCGCCCAGACAGATGGGCACTCCTGAGACTGCAGAGTGGGAGAGACCACCAATACTGCCCACCCCTGCCCACATCCCTGGCCCACGAGGAAACAGTATAGGGCCTCTGGGAACCAGATGATAGGGGCACCCAAGCAACAGGTCCACTGTGGTCCAGACACCACCCAGATCTCAAGGGACCTGATCAAAAACTCCCTGCACCCAAATCCTGTGGGAGGGAGAGCTAAACCTTCTGAGGGGCAGACAGGCCTGGGAAGCCAGAAGAGACTACACTCTGCCCACATTTCTGATTTCCAGAGGAAAACACCTAACTCCATCTGGGACCCTGGTCAACGGGGCCCCAGGAAAAGGCTGTTCAGTCCCTCCTGGTTGCTGCCCTCACAAAGAACTCAAAAGCAGCCGCCCAGGAGTCACTTCAGCCTCAAAACCACAAGACCAACTTTTCTGCTCCAAGCGACCTGCCTGGTGGACTCAGGACACAGGCCCACAGGAACAGCTGAAGACCTGTAGACAGGAAAGACAACACGCCCGAAAGCAGAACACTCTGTTCCCATAACTGGCTGAAAGAAAACAGGAAAACAGGTCTACAGCACTCCTGACACACAGGCTTATAGGACAGTCTAGCCACGGTCAGAAATAGCAGAACAACGTAACACCAGAGACCACCTGATGGCGAGAGGCAAGCACAGGAACCCAAGCAACTGAAACCAAGACTACATGACATCATCACAGCCCAATTCTCCCACCAAAGCAAACACTGAATATCCAAATACACCAGAAAAGCAAGATCTAGATTTTAACTCACATTTGATCATGATGATGGAGGACTCCAAAAAAGACATAAAGAACTCCCTTAGAGAAACAGAGGAAAACAAAAATAAACAAGTAGAAGCCTATAGAGAGGAATCACAAAAATCCCTGAAACAATTCAAGGAAAACACAATCAAACAGGCGAAGGAATTAAAAATGGAAATAGAAGCAATAAAGAAAGCACAAAGGGGAACAACTCTGGATATAGAAAACCAAAGTAAGAGACAAGGAGCCGTAGATACAAGCATCACCAACAGAATACAAGAGATAGAAGAGAGAATCTCAGGAGCAGAAGATTCCATAGAAATCATCGACTCAACAGTCAAAGATAATGTAAAGCTAATGTAAAGCGGAAAAAGCTACTGGTCCAAAACATACAGAAAATCCAGGACTCAATGAGAAGATCAAACCTAAGGATAATAGGTATAGAAGAGAGTGAAGACTCCCAGCTCAAAGGACCAGTAAATATCTTCAACAAAATCATAGAAGAAAATTTCCCTAACCTAAAAAAAGAGATACCCATAGGCATACAAGAAGCCTACAGAACTCCAAATAGATTGGACCAGAAAAGAAACACTTCCCGACACATAATAGTCAAAACACCAAATGCACAAAATAAAGAAAGAATGTTAAAAGCAGTAAGGGAAAAAGGTCAAGTAACATATAAAGGCAGACCTATCAGAATCACACCAGACTTTTCGCCAGAGACTATGAAAGCCAGATCATCCTGGAAAGATGTCATACAGACCCTAGGAGAAAACAAATGCCAGCCCAGGTTACTGTATCCTGCAAAACTCTCAATTAACATAGATGGAGAAACCAAGATATTCCATGACAAAACCAAATTTACACAATATCTTTCTACAAATCCAGCACTACAAAGGATAACAAATGGTAAAGCCCAACATAAGGAGGCAAGCTATACCCTAGAAGAAGCAAGAAACTAATCGTCTTGGCAACAAAACAAAGAGAAGAAAAGCACACAAACATAACCTCATATCCAAATATGAATATAGCAGGAAGCAATAATCACTATTCCTTAATATCTCTCAACATCAATGGCCTCAACTCCCCAATAAAAAGACATAGATTAACAAACTGGATACATAACGAGGACCCTGCATTCTGCTGCCTACAGGAAACACACCTCAGAGACAAAGACAGACACTACCTCAGAGTGAAAGGCTGGAAAACAACTTTCCAAGCAAATGGTCGGAAGAAGCAAGCTGGAGTAGTCATAATAATATCAAATAAAATCAATTTTCAACTAAAAGTCATCAAAAAAGATAAGGAAGGACACTTTATATTCATCAAAGGAAAAATCCACCAAGATGAACTCTCAATCCTAAATATCTATGCCCCAAATACAAGGGCACCTACATATGTAAAAGAAACCTTACTAAAGCTCAAAACACACATTGCAGCTCACACAATAATAGTAGGAGATTTCAACACCCCACTCTCATCAATGGACAGATCATGGAAACAGAAATTAAACAGAGACGTAGATAGACTAAGAGAAGTCATGAGCCAAATGGACTTAACAGATATTTATAGAACGTTCTATCCTAAAGCAAAAGGATATACATTCTTCTCAGCTCCTCATGGTACTTTCTCCAAAATTGACCATATAATTGGTCAAAAAACAGGCCTCAACAGGTACAGAAAGATAGAAATAATCCCATGTGTGCTATCAGACCACCACGGCCTAAAGCTGGTCTTCAATAACAATAAGGGAAGAATGCCCACATATACGTGGAAGTTGAACAATGCTCTACTCAACGATAACCTGGTCAAGGAAGAAATAAAAAAAGAAATTAAAGACTTCTTAGAATTTAATGAAAATGAAGGTACAACATACCAAAACTTATGGGACACTATGAAAGCTGTGCTAAGAGGAAAACTCATAGCTCTGAGTGCCCGCAGAAAGAAACAGGAGAGAGCATATGTCAGCAGCTTGACAGCACACCTAAAAGCTCTAGAACAAAAAGAAGCAAATACACCCAGGAGGAGTAGAAGGCAGGATATAATCAAACTCAGAGCTAAAATCAACCAAGTAGAAACTAAAAGGACCATAGAAAGAATCAACAGAACCAAAAGTTGGTTCTTTGAGAAAATCAACAAGATAGATAAACCCTTAGCCAGACTAACGAGAGGACACAGAGAGTGTGTCCAAATTAACAAAATCAGAAATGAAAAGGGAGACATAACTACAGATTCAGAGGAAATTCAAAAAATCATCAGATCTTACTATAAAAGCCTATATTCAACAAAACTTGAAAATCTCCAGGAAATGGACAATTTCCTAGACAGATACCAGGTACCGAAGTTAAATCAGGAACAGATAAACCAGTTAAACAACCCCATAACTCCTAAGGAAATAGAAGCAGTCATTAAAGGTCTCCCAACCAAAGAGAGCCCAGGTCCAGACGGGTTTAGTGCAGAATTCTATCAAACCTTCATAGAAGACCTCATACCAACATTATCCAAACTATTCCACAAAATTGAAACAGATGGATCACTACCAAAAACCTTCTACGAAGCCACAATTACTCTTATACCTAAACCACACAAAGACCAACAAAGACAGAGAACTTCAGACCAATTTCCCTTATGAACATCGACGCAAAAATACTCAACAAAATTCTGGCAAACCGAATCCAAGAGCACATTAAAACAATCATCCACCATGATCAAGTAGGCTTCATCACAGGCATGCAGGGATGGTTTAATATACGGAAAACCATCAACGTGATCCATTATATAAACAAACTGAAAGAACAAAACCACATGATCATTTCATTAGATGCTGAGAAAGCATTTGACAAAATTCAACACCCCTTCATGATAAAAGTCCTGGAAAGAATAGGAATTCAAGGCTCATACCTAAACATAGTAAAAGCCATATACAGCAAACCAGTTGCTAACATTAAACTAAATGGAGAGAAACTTGAAGCAATCCCACTAAAATCAGGGACTAGACAAGGCTGCCCACTCTCTCCCTACTTATTCAATATAGTTCTTGAAGTTCTAGCCAGAGCAATCAGACAACAAAAGGAGGTCAAGGGAATACAGATCGGAAAAGAAGAAGTCAAAATATCACTATTTGCAGATGATATGATAGTATATTTAAGTGATCCCAAAAGTTCCACCAGAGAACTACTAAAGCTGATAAACAACTTCAGCAAAGTGGCTGGGTGTAAAATTAACTCAAATAAATCAGTAGCCTTCCTCTACACAAAAGAGAAACAAGCTGAGAAAGAAATTAGGGAAACGACACCCTTCATAATAGACCCAAATAATATAAAGTACCTCGGTGTGACTTTAACCAAGCAAGTAAAAGATCTGTACAATAAGAAATTCAAGACTCTGAAGAAAGAAATTGAAGAAGATCTCAGAAGATGGAAAGATTTCCCAAGCTCATGGATAGGCAGGATTAATATAGTAAAAATGGCCATTTTACCAAAAGTGATCTACAGATTCAATGCAATCCCCATCAAAATACCAACCCAATTCTTCAAAGAGTTAGACAGAACAATTTGCAAATTCATCTGGAATAACAAAAAACCCAGGATAGCTAAAGCTATCCTCAACAATAAAAGGACTTCAGGGGGAATCACTGTCCCTGAACTCAAGCAGTATTACACAGCAATAGTGATAAAAAAAAAAAACTGCATGGTATTGGTACAGAGACAGACAGATAGACCAGTGTAATAGAATTGAAGACCCAGAAATGAACCCACACACCTATGGTCATTTGATTTTTGACAAAGGAGCCAAAACCATCCAATGGAAAAAAGATAGCATTTTCAGCATATGGTGCTGGTTCAACTGGAGGTCAACATGTAGAAGAATGCAAATCGATCCATGTTTATCACCCTGTACAAAGCTTAAGTCCAAGTGGATCAAGGACCTCCACATCAAACCAGATACACTCAAACTAATAGAAGAAAAACTAGGGCAGCATCTCGAACACATGGGCACTGGAAAAAAATTTCCTGAACAAAACACCAATGGCTTATGCTCTAAGATCAAGAATCGACAAATGGGAATCTCATAAAACTGCAAAGCTTCTGTAATGCAAAGGACACTGTGGTTAGGACAAAACGGCAACCAACAGATTGGGAAAAGATCTTTACCAATCCTACAACAGATAGAGGGCTTATATCCAAAATATACAAAGAACTCAAGAAGTTAGACCACAGGAGACAAATAACCCTATTAAAATATGGGGTTCAGAACTAAACAAAGAATTCACAGCTGAGGAATGCCGAATGGCTGAGAAACACCTAAAGAAATGTTCAACATCTTTAGTCATAAGGGAAATGCAAATCAAAACAACCCCGAGATTTCACCTCACACCAGTGAGAATGGCTAAGATCAAAAACTCAGGTGACAGCAGATGCTGGCGAGGATGTGGAGAAAGAGGAACACTCCTCCATTGTTGGTGGGATTGCAGACTGGTAAAACCATTCTGAAATCAGTCTGGAGGTTCCTCAGAAAATTGGACATTGAACTACCTGAGGACCCAGCTTTACCTCTCTTGGGCATATACCCAAAGATGCCCCAACATATAGCAAAGACACATGCTCCACTATGTTCATAGCAGCCTTATTTATAATAGCCAGAAGCTGGAAAGAACCCAGATGCCCTTCAACAGAGGAATGGATACAGAAAATGTGGTACATCTACACAATGGAATATTACTCAGCTATCAAAAACAATGCTTTTGTGAAATTCATAGACAAATGGTTGGAACTGGAAAATATCATCCTGAGTGAGGTAACCCAATCACAGAAAAACACACATGGTATGCACTCATTGATAAGTGGCTATTAGCCCAAATGCTTGAATTACCCTAGATGCCTAGAACACATGAAACTCAAGATGGATGATCAAAATGTGAATGCTTCACTCCTTCTTTAAAAGGGGAACAAGAATACCCTTGGCAGGGAATAGAGAGGCAAAAAGATTAAAACAGAGACAGAAGGAACACCCATTCAGAGCCTACCACATGTGGCCCATACATATATAGCCACCCAATTAGACAAGATGGATGAAGCAAAAGTGCAGACCAACAGGAGCCGGATGTGGATCGCTCCTGAGAGACACAGCCAGAATACAGCAAATACAGAGGCGAATGCCAGCAGCAAACCACTGAACTGAGAATAGGACCCCGTTGAAGGAATCAGAGAAAGAACTGGAAGAGCTTGAAGGGCTCAAGACCCTTATGAACAACAATGCCAAGCAGCTAGAGCTTCCAGGGACTAAGCCACTACCCAAAGACTATACATGGACTGACCCTGGACTCCGACCTCATAGGTAGCAATGAATACCCTAGTAAGAGCACTAGTGGAAGGGGAAGCCCTTGGTCCTGCTAAGACTGAACCCCCAGTGAAAGTGATTGTTGGGGGGGCGGCAATGGGGGAGGGTAGGGGGGAACACCCCATAAAGAAGGGAGGGGGGGTTAGGGGGATGTTTGCCCGGAAACCGGGAAAGTGAATAACATTCGAAATGTAAATAAGAAATACTCAAGTCAATAAAAAAAAAAATGTAGTACATCTTCACAATGGAGTACTACTCAGCTATCAAAAACAATGAGTTCATGAAATTCATAGGCAAATGAAATGATCTAGAAAATATCATCCTGAGAGAGGTAACCCAATCACAGAAAAGCACACTCATTGATAAGTGGATATTAACCCCAAAGCTTGAACTACCCAAGATGCAATCCACAGACCACAGAAAGCTCAAGAAGGATGACCAAAATGCGGGTGCTCCCACTCCTTCTTAAAAGGGGAAAAAATATCCATACAAGGGGATATGGAAGCAAAGTTTAGAACAGGTACTGAAGGAACACCCATTCAGAACCTGCCCTACATGTGGTCCATATATTATATACAGCCACCAAAACTAGATAAGATTGATGAAGCTAGAAAATGCATGTTGAAAGGGACTGGATCTCTCCTGGGAGACACATCCAGAGCATGTCAATATAGAGGTCAATGCTAGCAGCAAACCACTGAACTGAGAACAGGACCCCCTTGGGGGAAATTAGAGGAAGGATGGAAAGAGCTGAAGGGACTTGCAACCCCTAAGAACAACAATGCCAACCAACCAGAGCTTCCAGGGACTAAACCACTGCGAATGACTATACATGGACCGACCCTGGTTTCCAAACTGCATAGGTAGCAGTGAATAGCCTTGTTGGGGCACCAGTGGAAGGGGAAGCCTTGGTCCTGCAAGGTTGCACACCCAGTGTAGAGGATTGTTGGTGGTAGTGGGGTTAAGGGGGTGAGGATGGGGTGGGGAAAACCCATATAGAAGGGGAGAGAAAGGGGTGAGGGGGCTGATGGACAGGAATCAAGGAAAGGGAATAACATTTGAAATGTAAATAAGAAATACCCAATTTAATCAAAATTGAAGAAAAAAAAAAAGATGGAACCTGGTTGTAGGAAACATGTCACTTGTCCGAGGCCATTACCAATGTCACAATTCAATTCTGCTTCCTGTTTGATTTTGAATATGTAATTTCTAATCTTTGCACCTCAGCACTTGTTCCTGTGGTTGCCCAGCATTATGAACTTACTCACCACAATGGGAGGGTAATACAAAATCATCCTTCCTCGGACATTTGATCTCAACAACCCAATGTAAGCAATACAGTAAGTATAATCATGGAGCAGCTTCTTTAATTTTAACTATGCTACAACATCACTTCTAACCTTCTTTTAAAAAGTGGATGTATATATTTTTTAAAAATCTGTAAATTTAATTATTTAATGTCTTGTATAGATATTATAGATAATCTGTAGAAAGGGATGTGTTATGAAATATAAAATGCCATATCACAGGAAGTGTGTAATTTCACACAGAATAATAATTTAAAGTTCACATGGTCACTCATATAAACATACTTTTCCAGTTTTTAAAACTGAAAATGCCAAATTTTCCCACACTCCTCAAACAAGGGGCCCTGTGTCAGTTCTTTCATCCTCAGGTCCTTGAGCTCTGCTCACCTCTTCTCTTGCCACCAGCACAAGCTCCACTGAGTAGGGAGGGTATGACTGCTCTGCATCCAGGGAGTGGCAAGGCCAACTCTTCCAGCCTGGTGGCATGTGTGGGAGAAATTTTCCCATTGCCTTTTGGCTGCAACCCTCAAGAAAGTGATTCCCACTCTAGTAGTTCTGGACAGCTGGCTTTGGTGTATAAGTGTGAGACAACTGAGCCGATGATATAAGTACCAGTGAGACATTCTGCCTCTTGCCACAATCAAGAGATCTGGCTTTGTCCCTTCCCTAGAAAAAGCAGGAGAGCTTGCCGTGGTGGCACTATCTTAGAAGAACTCACAGACTGAACAACACAGCCATTACCTAAGTCAGATCCAGAGACTTGAGTTCCTACCAGTATCTACCCTATCAATAAACAGCTCGACCACATGAAGGGGCCAGTCCTACAGATCTCTACAACATAAAGAAACAACAGGTGATCTGAGAGGAGCCCTAGAGAGGATCCAGTGTTGATAGTGTAGCATGGGAGCCCTGAACCACACCCTGATCATTGCAATAAACATTTGTAAATAAAGTTGTTAGGGAAAAATGGTGCACTTTGTAACACACCACAGCTTCCTTCTGCTGTAAGACCCCAGAAGTGACCTGACATCAGGAGCGCCACCCACAGAGCACAGCTTGACAAAGTGACCGCTGCAATAGCAAGAGGATATAAGGCTTATTGATCAACATACATGGGGTTGCTCATCCAGGCAGGGAGAAGCAAACCCGAACCCAAAAAGCACACAACTTTTTTTCTTTACAGAGGGCAGACTTCAGCAACAGGGTTAGCTGGCCTATTCTCATTGGTGGGACACAGGACAAAGGATCTGGTCAGGTATTGGCTGGTCATACAGGCTGCTCTTGGCTCAGTTAGACACTTTCCTCATCCAGCTCTTCACCTGGCCTTGGAAATTTGCTGGAAAAGAGCTAAGTTGGCACATCTCTTAGAAGGGGGGAAGAACTGGGTGGTTTGGCAGGGTCAGGATGACATCTTGAGGTCGTTCTTGGAATCTACCTCAAGGAGGGGTAGGGAGAACAGTTGTTTTTGTTTTGGCTACTTTCCATTAAGTCTGGTCACTCTGACCAGCAAGACTTTGCTTCTGTATTCCCAGAACTTCATCCTAACAGTTTTATTTCTTGCATCTATGAAACTTATTTCTTCACCCCCCCTTTTCTTTTGTCATGGTTTTAATCTTAAAATCATAACTCAGCCTCATCACTAGCAATGGGCCCAAATTGTTGCCCTAACATCATTTTTGTGTACTGCGCTAATACGTTCTCTAATAAAGGCAGCTAAGCAATTTAAAAA
>NC_046155.1:104129460-104136538 GCF_011064425.1 Rattus rattus
ATGGATTGGCAGGATTAATATAGTAAAAATGGCCATTTTACCAAAAGCGATCTACAGATTCAATGCAATCCCCATCAAAATACCAACCCAATTCTTCAAAGAGTTAGACAGAACAATTTGCAAATTCATCTGGAATAACAAAAAACCCAGGATAGCTAAAACTATCCTCAACAATAAAAGGACTTCAGGGGGAATCACTGTCCCTGAACTCAAGCAGTATTACACAGCAATAGTGATAAAAAAAAAAAAACTGCATGGTATTGGTACAGAGACAGACAGATAGACCAATGTAACAGAATTGAAGACCCAGAAATGAACCCACACACCTATGGTCATTTGATTTTTGACAAAGGATCCAAAACCATTCAATGGAAAAAAGATAGCGTTTTCAGCATATGGTGCTGGTTCAACTGGAGGTCAACATATAGAAGAATGCAAATCGATCCATGTTTATCACCCTGTACAAAGCTTAAGTCCAAGTGGATCAAGGACCTCCACATCAAACCAGATACACTCAAACTAATAGAAGAAAAACTAGGGCAGCATCTCGAACACATGGGCACTGGAAAAAAATTTCCTGAACAAAACACCAATGGCTTATGCTCTAAGATCAAGAATCGACAAATGGGAATCTCATAAAACTGCAAAGCTTCTGTAATGCAAAGGACACTGTGGTTAGGACAAAACGGCAACCAACAGATTGGGAAAAGATCTTTACCAATCCTACAACAGATAGAGGGCTTATATCCAAAATATACAAAGAACTCAAGAAGTTAGACCACAGGGAGACAAATAACCCTATTAAAATATGGGGTTCAGAGCTAAACAAAGAATTCACAGGTGAGGAATGCCGAATGGCTGAGAAACACCTAAAGAAATGTTCAACATCCTTAGTCATCAGGGAAATGCAAATCAAAACAACCCCGAGATTTCACCTCACACCAGTGAGAATGGCTAAGATCAAAAACTCAGGTGACAGCAGATGCTGGCGAGGATGTGGAGAAAGAGGAACACTCCTCCATTGTTGGTGGGATTGCAGACTGGTAAAACCATTCTGGAAATCAGTCTGGAGGTTCCTCAGAAAATTGGACATTGAACTACCTGAGGACCCAGCTTTACCTCTCTTGGGCATATACCCAAAAGATGCCCCAACATATAGCAAAGACACATGCTCCACTATGTTCATAGCAGCCTTATTTATAATAGCCAGAAGCTGGAAAGAACCCAGATGCCCTTCAACAGAGGAATGGATACAGAAAATGTGGTACATCTACACAATGGAATATTACTCAGCTATCAAAAACAATGCTTTTGTGAAATTCATAGACAAATGGTTGGAACTGGAAAATATCATCCTGAGTGAGGTAACCCAATCACAGAAAAACACACATGGTATGCACTCATTGATAAGTGGCTATTAGCCCAAATGCTTGAATTACCCTAGATGCCTAGAACACATGAAACTCAAGATGGATGATCAAAATGTGAATGCTTCACTCCTTCTTTAAAAGGGGGAACAAGAATACCCTTGGCAGGGAATAGAGAGGCAAAGATTAAAACAGAGACAGAAGGAACACCCATTCAGAGCCTGTACCACATGTGGCCCATACATATATAGCCACCCAATTAGACAAGATGGATGAAGCAAAGAAGTGCAGACCAACAGGAGCCGGATGTAGATCGCTCCTGAGAGACACAGCCAGAATACAGCAAATACAGAGGCGAATGCCAGCAGCAAACCACTGAACTGAGAATAGGACCCCCGTTGAAGGAATCAGAGAAAGAACTGGAAGAGCTTGAAGGGGCTCAAGACCCCTTATGAACAACAATGCCAAGCAGCTAGAGCTTCCAGGGACTAAGCCACTACCCAAAGACTATACATGGACTGACCCTGGACTCCGACCTCATAGGTAGCAATGAATACCCTAGTAAGAGCACCAGTGGAAGGGGAAGCCCTGGGTCCTGCTAAGACTGAACCCCCAGTGAACTGATTGTTGGGGGGAGGGCGGCAATGGGGGGAGGATGGGGAGGGGAACACCCATAAAGAAGGGGAGGGGGAGGGATTAGGGGGATGTTTGCCCGGAAACCGGGAAAGGGAATAACATTCGAAATGTAAATAAGAAATACTCAAGTCAATAAAAAAAAATAAAAAAAGAAAAAAAAGAAAAAGAAAATGTGGTACATCTACACATTGGAATACTACCCCGCTATCAAAAACAATGACTTCATGAAATTCATAGGCAAATGGAAAGAACTAGAAAATATCATCCTGAGAGAGGTAACTTAATCACACAGAAAAGCACACTCATTGATAAGTGGATATTAACCCCAAAGCTTGAACTACCCAAGATGCAATCCACAGACCACAGAAAGCTCAAGAAGGATGACCAAAATGGTTCCTCACCTTCTTAAAAGGGAAAAAGTATCCATACAAGGGATATGGAAGAAGTTTAGAACAGGTACTGAAGGAACACCCATTCAGAACCTGCCCTACATGTGGTCCATATATTATATACAGCCACCAAAACTAGATAAGATTGATGAAGCTAGAAAATGCATGTTGAAAGGGACTGGATCTCTCCTGGGAGACACATCCAGAGCATGTCCAATATAGAGGTCAATGCTAGCAGCAAACCACTGAACTGAGAACAGGACCCCCTTGGGGGGAATTAGAGGAAGGATGGAAAGAGCTGAAGGGACTTGCAACCCCCTAAGAACAACAATGCCAACCAACCAGAGCTTCCAGGGACTAAACCACTACCGAATGACTATACATGGACCGACCCTGGTTTCCAACTGCATAGGTAGCAGTGAATAGCCTTGTTGGGGCACCAGTGGAAGGGGAAGCCCTTGGTCCTGCCAAGGTTGCACACCCAGTGTAGAGGATTGTTGGTGGTAGTGGGGTTAATGGGGTGAGGATGGGGTGGGGAAAACCCATATAGAAGGGGAGAGAAAGGGGTGAGGGGGCTGATGGACAGGAATCCAGGAAAGGGAATAACATTTGAAATGTAAATAAGAAATACCCAATTTAATCAAAATTGAAGAAAAAAAAAAAGATGGAACCTGGTTGTAGGAAACATGTCACTTGTCCGAGGCCATTACCAATGTCACAATTCAATTCTGCTTCCTGTTTGATTTTGAATATGTAATTTCTAATCTTTGCACCTCAGCACTTGTTCCTGTGGTTGCCCAGCATTATGAACTTACTCACCACAATGGGAGGGTAATACAAAATCATCCTTCCCTCGGACATTTGATCTCAGCAACCCAATGTAAGCAATACAGTAAGTATAATCATGGAGCAGGCTTCTTTAATTTTAACTATGCTACAACATCACTTCTAACCTTCTTTTAAAAAGTGGATGTATATATTTTTTTAAAAATCCTGTAAATTTAATTATTTAATGTCTTGTATAGATATTATAGATAATCTGTAGAAAGGGATGTGTTATGAAATATAAAATGCCATATCACAGGAAGTGTGTAATTTCACACAGAATAATAATTTAAAGTTCACATGGTCACTCATATAAACATACTTTTCCAGTTTAAAACTGAAAATGCCAAATTTTCCCACACTCCTCAAACAAGGGGCCCTGTGTCAGTTCTTTCATCCTCAGGTCCTTGAGCTCTGCTCACCTCTTCTCTTGCCACCAGCACAAGCTCCACTGAGTAGGGAGGGTATGACTGCTCTGCATCCAGGGAGTGGCAAGGCCAACTCTTCCAGCCTGGTGGCATGTGTGGGAGAAATTTTCCCATTGCCTTTTGGCTGCAACCCTCAAGAAAGTGATTCCCACTCTAGTAGTTCTGGACAGCTGGCTTTTGGTGTATAAGTGTGAGACAACTGAGCCGATGATATAAGTACCAGTGAGACATTCACCTCTTGCCACAATCAAGAGATCTGGCTTTGTCCTTCCCTAGAAAAAGCAGGAGAGCTTGCCGTGGTGGCACTATCTTAGAAGAACTCACAGACTGAACAACACAGCCATTACCTAAGTCAGATCCAGAGACTTGAGTTCCTACCAGTATCTACCCTATCAATAAACAGCTCGACCACATGAAGGGGCCAGTCCTACAGATCTCTACAACATAAAGAAACAACAGGTGATCTGAGAGGAGCCCTAGAGAGGATCCAGTGTTGATAGTGTAGCATGGGAGCCCTGAACCACACCCTGATCATTGCAATAAACATTTGTAAATAAAGTTGTTAGGGAAAAATGGTGCACTTTGTAACACACCACAGCTTCCTTCTGCTGTAAGACCCCAGAAGTGACCTGACATCAGGGCGCCACCCACAGAGCACAATAGCTTGACAAAGGGGACCGCTGCAAATAGCAAGAGGATATAAGGCTTATTGATCAACATACATGGGGTTGCTCATCCAGGCAGGGAGAAGCAAACCCGAACCCAAAAAGCACACAACTTTTTTTCTTTACAGAGGGCAGACTTCAGCAACAGGGTTAGCTGGCCTATTCTCATTGGTGGGACACAGGACAAAGGATCTGGTCAGGTATTGGCTGGTCATACAGGCTGCTCTTGGCTCAGTTAGACACTTTCCTCATCCAGCTCTTCACCTGGCCTTGGAAATTTGCTGGAAAAGAGCTAAGTTGGCACATCTCTTAGAAGGGGGGAAGAACTGGGTGGTTTTGGCAAACAGGATGATGACATCTTGGGAGGTCGTTCTTGGAATCTACCTCAAGGAGGGGTAAGGAGAACAGTTGTTTTTGTTTTGGCTATTTTCCCATTAAGTCTGGTCACTGACCAGCAAGACTTTGGCTTCTGTATTCCCAGAACTTCATCCTAACAGTTTTATTTCTTGCATCTATGAAACTTATTTCTTCACCCCCCCTTTTCTTTTGTCATGGTTTTAATCTTAAAATCATAACTCAGCCTCATCACTAGCAATGGGCCCAAATTGTTGCCCTAACATCATTTTTGTGTACTGCGCTAATACGTTCTCTAATAAAGGCAGCTAAGCAATTTAAAAGGCAGGGGCCAAAAGTAAGCAATAGCAGGAGTATGATCAAAGGTTCTATAAGAGCAGAGACCAAAGTTGTAAACCAAGGGGAAGAATTGAACCATGTTTCGAACCAACTTTTATCTTGAGCTCTCTCTCTTCTTCTTTGTTCTAAACCTTCTTTAATCTTAGCTAAATTGTCTTTGACTCTTCCCGAGTGGTCTATGTAAAAACAGCATTCTTCCTTCAATGCAGCACACAGACCTCCTTCTTCAAGGAATAACAGGTCTAATCCTCTCCTATTTTGAAGGACCACTTCTGAGAGGGAGGTCAGGGGTTGTTGGAGGTCAGTTAAAGTCTTTTCTAGCCTTTCAATATCTAAGTCAATGGCAGCTCTTAATTCTCCATAAGCCTTGTGTTGTAAGGCAATAGCAGATGTTCCCGTAGCTGCCCCTGCTGCCCCCAATTCCAGCCCCCAAAGAACTGCCAGAGTAACTCCCAATTCCCTTTTGGGCCTTATTATTCCTCTAATATCTGGATCCCAATAGTTCAGTATGTCCTCATAAGGATGGTATAACAATCTGGGTACTATCTGAACTAACACACAAAAGTCACGATTGCCTTTTAGAACTTCCAAACTTACACAGGTTGTGATCCCGGAGGCACAGGCCCACCAGTCATCTAGAGGCAGAAGGAGGTACCCAGTCAGACTCTCTACCAGAGGATAAAAAGCACTACACAGATGTTGATGGGTTTGTGGGACCTGACCCACACAAAGGCCTTCCCCAGTGACAGCTGAGAGGGTTAGGCGGACTTGTTAATTCCACTTGCAATGGGAGGCTTCCTGAGAAGTGTTAGGAGTGCTAACATAAGCAGTGCCTTCATAGTAAGGGGATGCTAGATCATAGCATAGCCAACATTGTTTAGTCAGTTCAGGGTTTATAACAATGAGTACCAAAAAGGCATTGGTAAGCATACTGAGGAGGGGGTTATGAGTTAAATCTAATTGTGGAGGGGTTGTATCAGGGGCCTGATAAAGTCTTCTGATCTACATGGGGATGTGAACAACATACAGCCAACAAGAGTAGTTTGCTTCAGCAGGCCCAGATCAACTCAAGTGGTGGGGTGGAGGGGTTTGAAGTGGGCCGAGGGATGGCTCAGGCTGAATTTAGGAATTCAGAACATAAGGAGTTTTCTATATTAAGCTTGATTGTAAATATTAATCCATCATCATATCCTTCAACATAAAGTCTGAGACCCCAGTAAAGGTGATATGGAGTGGATGACACCAGTCCCATTCGCACTCTCTTTTTGGTACCTTATAATAATCTGAGAGAGTATAATTTGCAGCTACTGTAATACAGTCTCAACTTGACTTAGGATTCCAGTATGCCTGTCCCATAGTCTTACAACCCCAACTTTTATGATAAAATTCATCAAGGCCTCCACACTTAGGATTGAGGGACCTCTTTCGATGGGACCCAGGGCAAACATAGAACTCCTGTTTCCAAAGTAACTTTCTCCAGCGTTCGTCACACCAACCCCCATGGAAATGCCTGGTGATGTCCCAGTCCCAGGGTGACACACAGGTATGGGAAACTCTATGAAAATCAGAATACCCTTCTAGATCCCATCCTCGGAGCTCCCTGCAGCTAATTTTACACATGTCAGGAAACAGGGTCTGGCCACCTGTTGGTTCAGAGACAGTAACTTTAGAAATGCTCCCACCACATCTCTGGTTTGATTGATTACCATCCACATCAGGTTTCATGGCTTGTGAGGACTGGCACTAGATGGGCATAAGGGGAGAGAACTAAGACACAATATCATTGTCAGGAGGAGGAGGGGCCCCATTCTCAGTTTTCTTAATGATTTTTTTTTTATGGTGATGTAGCTGCATATATATATTTTTTTTTGCCTTCTTTTTTTTTTTATTAACTTGAATATTTCTTATATACATTTCGAGTGTTATTCCCCTTCCCGGTTTCCGGGCAAACATCCGCCTCCCCCCTCCCCTTCCTTATGGGTGTTCCCCTCCCGACCCTCCCCCCATTGCCGCCCTCCCCGCAACAGTCTAGTTCCCTGGGGGTTCAGTATTAGCAGGACCCAGGGCTTCCCCTT
>NC_046155.1:104136638-104159771 GCF_011064425.1 Rattus rattus
GTATTTATAATAGCCAGAAGCTGGAAAGAACGAATGCCTTCAACAGAGGAATGGATACAGAAATGTGGTGCATCTACACAATGGAATATTACTCAGCTATCAAAAACAACGAGTTTATGAAATTCGTAGGCAAATGGTTGGAACTGGAAAATATCATCCTGAGTGAGCTAACCCAATCACAGAAAGACATACATGGTATGCACTCACTGATAAGTGGCTATTAGCCCAAATGCTTGAATTACCCTAGTTGCCTAGAACAAATGAAACTCAAGACGGATGATCAAAATGTGAAGGCTTCACTCCTTCTTTAAAAGGGGAACAAGAATACCCTTGGCAGGGAAGAGAGAGGCAAAGATTAAAACAGAGACTGAAGGAACACCCATTCAGAGCCTGCCCCACATGTGGCCCATACACATAGAGCCACCCAATTAGACAAGATGGATGAAGCAAAGAAGTGCAGACCGACAGGAGCCGGATGTAGATCGATCCGAGAGACACAGCCAGAATACAGCAAATACAGAGGCGAATGCCAGCAGCAAACCACTGAACTGAGAATGGGACCCCGTTGGAGGAATCAGAGAATGAACTGGAAAAGAGCTTGAAGGGCTTGAGACCCCATATACAACAATGCCAAGCAACCAGAGCTTCCAGGGACTAAGCCACTACCTAAAGACTATACATGGACTGACCCTGGACTCTGACCTCGTAGGTGGCAATGAATATCCTAGTAAGAGCACCAGTGGAAGGGGAAGCCCTGGGTCCTGCTAAGACTGAACCCCCAGTGAACTAGACTGTCGGGGGGAGGGCGGCAATGGGGAAAAGGTGGGAGGGAACACCCATAAGGAAGGGGGGGGGGGGGATGTTGCCCGGAAACCGGGAAAGGGAATAACACTCAGAAATATACATAAGAAATACTCAAGTTAATAATAAAAAAAAAAAAAAAAAAGAAGGGGGGGGAATGTTGGTGTTTTGGAGAGAAGAAAAAAAAAAATAAAAAAAAATGAAAAATATTTAAAAAAAGAAATATTCAAGTTAAAAAAAAAAAATAAAATAAAAAAAAAGGAAGCAAAAAAAAAAAGAAGTCATTCCATAATTTTAATTTCCATAAAGACTAAAACCCTGTAAAAAAAAAAATGGGGTTCAGAGCTAAACAAAGAATTCACAGTTGAGGAATGCTGAATGGCTGAGAAGCACCTAAAGAAATATTCAACATCTTTAGTCATAAGGGAAATGCAAATCAAAACAACCCTGAGATTTCACCTCACACCAGTCAGAATGGCTAAGATCAAAAACTCAGGTGACAGCAAGTGCTGGTGAGGATGTGGAGAAAGAGGAACATTCTTCCATTGTTGGTGGGATTGCAGACTGGTACAACCATTCTGGAAATCAGTCTGGAGGTCCCTCAGAAAATTGGATATTAAACTACCTGAGGACCCAGCTATACCTCTCTTGGGCATATACCCAAAAGATGCCCAAACATATAACAAAGACACTTGCTCCACTATGTTCAATGCAGCCTTATTTATAATAGCCAGAAGCTGGAAAGAACCCAGATGCCCTTCAACAGAGGAATGGATACAGAAAATGTGGTCCATCTACACAATGGAATATTACTCAGCTATCAAAAACAATGACTTTATGAAATTCATAGGCAAATGGTTGGAACTGGAAAATATCATCCTGAGTGAGGTAACCCAATCACAGAAAGACATACATGGTATGCACTCATTGATAAGTGGCTATTAGCCCAAATGCTTGAATTACCCTAGATGCACAGAACACATGAAACTCAAGAAGGATGATCAAAATGTGAATGCTTCACTCCTTCTTTAAAAGGGGAACAAGAATACCCTCGGAGGGAATAGGGAGGCAAAGTTTAGAACAGAGGCAGAAGGAACACCCATTCAGAGCCTGCCCCACATGTGGCCCATACATATGCAGCCACCAAACTAGAAAAGATGGATGAAGCAAAGAAGTTCAGGCCGACGGGAACCAGATGTAGATCTCTCCTGAGAGACACAGCCAGAATACAGCAAATACATAGGCAAATGCCAGCAGCAATCCACTGAACTGAGAACCAGACCCCCGTTGAAGGAATCAGAGAAAGGACTGGAAGAGCCTGAAGGGGCTCGAGACCCCAGATGAACAACAATGCCAACCAACCAGAGCTTCCAGGGACTAAGCCACTACCGAAAGACTATACACGGACTGACCCAGGGCTCCAGCCTCAGAGGTAGCAATGAATAGCCTAGTAAGATCACCAGTGGAAGGGGTGTGGGAAGGATGGGGAGGGGAACACCAATATAGAAGGGGAGGGGGATGTTGGCCGGGAAACTGGGAAAGGGAATAACAGTTGAAATGTAAATAAGAAATACCCAAGTTAATAAAGATGGAGAAAAAAATCAAGAAGTGAACAAAAAAGGATTTGAAGGGAAAAGAAATTAAAATTTTAAAAAATAGGATAAAGGGAAATTTGGTTTCTTTCTTAAATATGGAAAACTATGTGGTTGGTGTTGCTGTTTGTAGAAACTGGTTCTTTCCTTTTTCTAACAAAAAGAAGATATTATTATAACTCCTCTAATGTGGCACTAAACGAAGTTCTTATTAAGTTGAGCTCATTAAAGTTGAAAATAGAACAGTACTTAAATTCAACTGGGGAGCGTTGTTGTAGGTGAGGGAGAGAAAAACAGGATGGATACTAACATAGAGATAATGCATTACTACTAAACAGGAGGCTGACCATAGATTGCTGTAATATTCAGTGCACTCATTCCATAAGCCATAAGAACGAATTTAGGAAGAAATTATCATAATCAATAAACATTTGAGTACATAATACATTTAATATGATTTAAACATTATACAAAAAATACAGGTACAGAAACAAATCATGGTATTTGCTTTTTATGTAACAAAAATTTATTTGTTTATTTAATTTATTTATGTAATAAATAGAAATAAGTTTTCAGGGAAAATAGATAGATGTTAGTATCCTAGAAGTAAGTAGTGTAAGTAAAACCTCACACTCATTTTAAATGAATTTCCCTCCATTTTTGATGGTGGCACTCACTTTACTAAGTTAATATGTTCAGCCTTCTGGTTTCTGCCAGTGCCCTGAGTTGACCATGCCATAGCTCTCACAGAGCTGTGAGCTGGTCTCACAGAAGTGCTGACACACCTGAAAGTACAAATTTCTACTCACATTGCTGGCCCAAGAGGAACCCTCACAGAGCCCTCTGGACACAGAAACTGAGGAGCAGTCTACACAAGATCCTTCCGGTTTCCACATGGGCCCAGAGCTGGCATTATGCCACAACTCTCTGTAACCAGATCCCGCTGGGAGAAACCTGGTCTCGCAGTTGTTCTGACACACCTGAGAACACAGGAAAGACCACCACTTCTCCTCCCAGGGACCCAGTCAGAGCCCTCTGGACAAAGTAATCCAGAGTCTGGGACAGGATCCTCCCAGTTTCTATCTGTACCCTGAGATAACTCTGTGCCATGGCTCTCTGTACCCAGATCCTGTGGGGAGAGAGGTTTGCAAATAGTGCTGACAGACAGGATTACAGGAGAATCAAGCCACTGTCAGGGACAGCAAGAGCAGCTAAGACCAAAGATAAGCAGATGGTGAGAGGTAAGGGCAAGTACTTAATCAACAGAAACCATGGCCAGGTGGAATCACCAGAACTCAGTCACCACATCACAGCAAGCTCTGGATACCCAAACACAGCAGAGAAGCATTATTTTGATTTAAAACCACAACTCATGATGTTAAAGGACTTTAAGAAACACATAAATAAATCCCTTAAAG
This sequence comes from Rattus rattus, assembly GCF_011064425.1. NCBI lineage: Eukaryota > Metazoa > Chordata > Mammalia > Rodentia > Muridae > Rattus > Rattus rattus. The sequence goes on from NC_046155.1 coordinate 104,140,450, forward strand.
AAATACAGGACAAGACAGGAAAAGAGGTAGAAGTCCTTAAAGAGGAAACAAAAAATCCCTTAAAGATTTACAGAAAAACACAACCAAACAGGTAAAGGAATTGAAAAAATTATCCAGGATCTGAAATGAGAATAGAAATAATAAACAAACCACAAAGGGAGGCAATCCTAGAGATATAAAACATAGAAAAGATATCAGGAGTCATAGATGCAAACATTACACACAGAATACAAGAGATAGAAGAGAGACTCTCAGAGCGAAAAGATTCCATAGAAAGCATTGACACAACGGTCAAAGAAAATGCAAAATGGTAAAAGCTCCTAACCAAAAATATCCAGGAAATCCAGGACACAATGAGAAGACCAAACCTAAGGATAATATGTATAGAAGAGAGCAAAGTTTCCCAAATTAAAGAGCCAGCAAATATCTTCAACAAAATTATAGATGGAAACTTCCCTAACCTAAAGGAACAGATGCCATGAACATACAAAAAGCCTCCAGAACCCCAAATAGATTGGACCAGAAAAGAAATCCCTCCTATCACATAATAGTCAAAACACCAAATGCACAAAACCAAGAAAGAATATTAAAAGCAGTAAGGGAAAAAGGTCAAGTAACATAGAAAGGCAGACCTATCGGAATTACACTAGACTTCTCACTAGAGACTATGAAAGCCAGAAGATCCTGAGCAGATGTCAGAAGAGAATACAAATGCCACCCGAGGCTACTAGATCCAGCAAAATTCTCAATTAACATAGATGGAGAAACGAAGATATTTCATGACAAAACCAAATTTACACAATATTTTTCCACAAATCCAGCCCTTCAAAGGATTACAGATGGAAAACTCCAACACAAGGAGGGAAACAACACCATAGAAAAAGCAAGAAAGTAATCTTCCTGCAACTAAACCAAAAGAAGAGAGACACACAAACATAATTCCACCTCTAAAAATAAAAATAATAGGAAACAACAGTCATTATTTTTGGTGTCTCTTAACATCAATGGACTCAATTCCCCATTAAAAAGACATAAACTAACAGACTGGATATGAAAAGAGGACCCAGAATTTTACTGCACATAGAAAACACAATTTAGTGACAAAGACAGACACTACCTCAGAGTAAAAGGCTGGAAAACCACTTTCCGATCAAATGGTCTGAAGAAGCAAGCTGCAGCAGCCACTCTAATAAAGAATAAAATCGATTTTCAACCAAAAGTCATCAAAAAATAAGGAAGGGCACTTCATATTCATCAAAGGAAAATTCCACCAACATGAACTCTCAATCCTAAATATCTATGCTCCAAATGCAAGGGCACCTACATTCATAAAAGAAACCTTACTAAAGCTCAAAGCACACATAGCACATCACATGATAATAGTAGGAGATTTAAACACCCCACCTTCATCAATGGACAGATCATGGAAACAGAAATTAGACAGAGATGAAGAGAAACTAACAGAAGTTGGGAACCAAATGTACTTAACAGATATTTACAGAACATTTCATTCTAAATCTCCCTACTTATTCAATATAATACTCAAAGTTCTACTCAGAGCCATCAGACAACAAAAGGAGGTCAAAGGGATACAAATTGGAAAGGAAGAAGTCAAAATATCACTATTTGCAGATGATATCGTAGTTTATTTAAATGACCCCAAAAGTTCCACCAGAGAACCACTAACCCTGATAAACAAATTCAATCAAGGGGCTGGATATAAAAGTAACTCAAATAAATCAGTAACCCTCCTCAATTCAAAGGATAAACAGGCTGAGAAAGAAATTAGAGAAATGACACCCTTCACAATAGTGACAAATAATATAAAATACCTTGGTGTGACTCTAACCAAGCAAGAACTGTATAACAAGAACTTCAAGTCTCTGAAGAAAGAAATTAAAAAAGATCTCAGAATATGGAAAGACCTTCCATGCTCATGGATGGGCAGGATTAATATAGCTAACAGGGACATTTTGCCAAAAGCAATCTATAGATTCAATGCAATTCCCATCAAAACTCCAACTCAATTCTTCATAGAGTTAGAAAGAGCAATTTGAAAATTCATTTGGAATAACAAAAAACTCAGGATGGTGAAAACTTTCCTCAACAATAAAAGAACTTCTGGAGGAATCATCATCCTTGACCTCAAGCTGTATTACAGAGCAATAGTGATTTAAAAAACTGTATGGTATTTGTACAGAGACAGATGGGTAGATCAGTGGAATAGAATTGAAGACCTGGAAATAAACCCACACACCTATGGTCACTTGATCTTTGACAAAGAGCTAAAACCATCCAGTGAAATAAAGATTGCATTTTCAACAAATGGTGTTGACTCAACTGGAGGTCAGCATGTAGAAGAATGCAAATTGATCCATACTTATCACCCTGAACAAAGCTCAAGTCCACATGTTTCAAGGACCTCCACACAAACCAGATACACTCAAACTAATAGAAGAAAATTGGGGAAGAGCCTCGAACACAGGGGCACTGGGAAATATTTCCTGAACAAAACACCAATGGCTTATATTCTAAGATCCAGAATCCAAAAACGGTACCTCATAAAACTTCAAAGTTTCTGTAAGGCAAAGGACACAGTCATTATGACAAAAGGGTAATCAACAGATTGGGAAAAGATCTTTACCAATCCTACATCTGATAGAGGGCTAATATCCAATAATTATAAAGAACTAAAGAAATTAGACTCCAAATAATCAAATAACCCTATTAAAATAGGGTACAGAGCTAAACAAAACATTCTCGCCTGAGGAATATCGAATGACTGAGAAGTACCTAAAGAAATGTTCAACATCCTTAGTCATCAGGGAAATGCAAATCGAAACAACCCTGAGATTCCACCTCACGCCAGTCAGAATGGCTAAGATCAAAAACTCAGGTGACAGCAAATGCTGACGAGGATGAGGAGAAAGAGGAAAACCCTTCCATTGTTGGTAGGATTGCAAACTGGTACAACCATTCTGTAAATCAGTCTGGAGGTTCTTCAGAAAATTGAGCATTGTACTGCAGGGCCAACTGAGAGGTCATAGGGAAGCTTGTACTGGATGATTTTTATATCATCACCGCCTGAATTAATGCTCAGTCCTGAAAAGTGAAGCCTCCCTGTGCACACATACCTTTTTATAAAATAAAGGCAAGATTAAGGGTGGTGATATTTGATCATCAAAAATCAGAACAACAGAACAATCAGTATTTAATATTGATTACTAAAATTCAAATACGCCATCTCTTTAAAGATGGAGTACCAGAATTCAATTTTAATTTTTGAGAACACCACATTACAAAATAACTACAAAACAGAAAACAAAAACGATTGAGGAAAAGGGAAAATGGAAAAGTGAAAAGTATTATCTAAACCATTGAATGACACCCCCATTTGTTCCTGATAAACTTCAATCACATCTTCTGTCTCCATCCCCAATTCTTTTAGAGTATGATTATCAAAAATTCTCTGCCCTTGAAAGAGAAACCTGAGTGAATTCATCAGAACTCCCTGTCTTTGACAGTATGATTCTCTGAATTTCTTAAGATATATTGTCATTAAAAATGCAGTAGAGACTGAAGGAATGGCTGACCAGTGACTGGCCTGACTTGGGATTCATCTCCTGGATGGGCACCAAGCCTGACATCTATTGCTGATGCTCTGTTGTGCATGTAGACAGAATCCTTACATGGCTGTCATCTGGGATGCTCTACCCAGCAGCTAATTGATGCAGATGCAGATACTCACAACCAAGCACTGGATGGAGGTCAGGGTACCCTGTGAAAAAGTTAGGAGAAGGATTGAAAGAACTAAAGTGGGTGCCAACACCATAGGAATATCAACAGTGTCAGCTAACCTGGACTCCTGGGAACTTCCAGAGACTAAGCCACCAATCAAAGAGCATGCACGAGATGGTCTGAGGCCCTGGCACATATGTATCATAGGGCTACCTTGTCTGCCTTATGTGGGAAAGGATGTGCCTAATCCTGTAGAGACTTGATACCCCAAGATGGAGGAATTGTAGCATATATTTTTACAGACTAATGAGGGTTCAATCTTCCTCTAGCCCACCACCCACCAGAGGTAGTAATGAAGTAATGTTATTAGTACATGGGGGAAGTGGACTTAGTTAGAAACTGTCCTGGCCCACGGGAACATCAACAGAGACCCTGGAGAGGGAACTGGGATGGATGGGACAAAAGGTGCAAGAAATGGAGACAAGACAATATTCTAATCAAGTCTCATTTAATCAAACAAAAAGCACTTTCTTATAAGCAGAAAAATCACACAACACAAACTGGTTGTCAGGGTAACAATAAACATACATCACATCAGAAACCAATGGCATAAGTTTTGATTTCACAAAAACTTCTTACCTACAATAAGTTTCAATTTCCTGAAGTTTCTAACAATAGAGTTAAACTCATTCTTGTGCAGAAGCAAGCTACCAGGAAGTCTCCAGTATTCTTGGCCGGTGATAACCCCCACATGTGCTACTTGGAAACAAAAGCTCATGAAGTGGAAAAAACCTAGCTCAGGCAAAGAAAGGCTGGGTGGCCCTGAACAAGAAACAGTTCTTTGGGGTAATTAGAGTCTTCTTTGTTCTCAGTAAAGTCCACTTGCAAACACCAAACACACACCAGCAGCTGCAGTACAGTCTCCTTGGCAGATATCACACATGAATTAGCAAGGGCTGTTCAATCCAAAAGAAACCACAAGGCTTGCCAACCAGCCCAAGTTTAAAGAAGCATCAGGAAACTCCAAGCTTAAGATTCTTTTAACTTTCTTTGGTTCTTTGTACTAAAACATAAATTCTGAGGGTTTTATTCATTTTTTATTAAAGGACTTAGATTTTGGAATGAAGGCACAATAAATATGTAGAGCGAATTGGGTAGTATGTCGTTTTCACAAGATTTAGTCTTGCAACTCATGAGCATGAAAAGCCTTTCAGTTTCCCTATTATCTTTAAATTGCTTTCTTCAATATCTCAAAATTGTTATTGTAGATGTCTGCAATTCCTTTTGTTAAGTTTATTCCTAAGAAATTAATTTTGTGACTAGTATAGATGGATTTTTTCCCTGATTCCTTTTTGATCATTGATATATAGGAAAGTTACGTTTTTGTGAATGCTAATTGTATATCCTGTTACAATTGCTGAAAACATTCATCAGTTCTTAGATGTTTGGAGTTGTCATTGGACATTCTATATATAAGATGATAGTGTCTACATATGGGGATACTTTGACTTAAACATTACTTATTTACGTACCTTTAATTTACTTAGACTATTGCTATAACTAAAATTTAAACACTATATTGAATAAGAGTGGAGAGAATGGACAACCTTTTCTTGTTCAGGATCTTGGTAGCAATGTTCTGAATTATTTTCCATCTAGCATGATGGCTTTCAACTTGTCATCTATGGCATTTACTATTTTCTGTATGCTTCTCTTCTGTAGCCGTCCTTTGACATTTGTTATTTGTGATATTGTCAAGGGCCTTTTATACATTTGTTCATATGATATTTTAATTTCTGTCTTTGAGTCTCTTTATGTGGTAAATAGATAACTTTTATTAATTTAACATGTTGAACCACCCCTTAATTCCTCTAAGAAAGTCAATCTGGTACTGACCTGGAAGCATTTCTTGCCAGGCCAGTCATTATTGCAGCCTACAGGATTCATACTGGGACATGACTATTTATTATTTTTCTTCTCCAGAAACTTGCATATTCTAGTAACATGAAAAGTAGGTAGTGGGGAGGAAGCTCCAGGTCAGTACCATCTTGATTTTGCCACATTCTATGATTCAAGCATTGGGTTTCTCCAGCAATATCTTATTGTAAAATTCTGTACTTCAGATCTGGAGGATAACTGTATTAATTAGGGTTTTCTATAGTCACAGAACTTATGGAATGTCTCTTTATATTGAGGGAATTTATTTTGATGATTTACAATCTATAGTTCAACTACCCCAACAATGGTCAGCTGTGAATGGGAAGGCCAAGAATCAAGGAGTTGCTCAATCACATGAGGCTGGTTGTTTCAGCTGGTCTTCTGTAGTGTCGCACGCCCAATGTTCCGCCAGCAAGAACGATGCGCGGCAACAGGATTCTTCTGCGAACAAGCCTTTACTATGTTACAGCTCTCTTGAACAGGGACCCCGAGCGGCAAAGTCGCTCGCCTTATATACACAACAGTATGCTAATTATCTCTCAGGGATTGGTGGGACATGGATCACCCCACTATCACCCCACTACTTGTCCTCCAGGGATTGGCGGAGAATGAATCACCCCATTAGCATGGTACCGCCCCTCATTAGCATATTAACGGTCAACTGACACCTGGTGCAAAAACCGCACATGTGCAGTACCGTTGTTCACCACTGGAGGGCGCCCTACATCTCATTATCGTATGGCCGCCCTAGCAAGGGGACAAGCCTGCACATGCGCAGTAAGTTGTCAACATCCAGACAAGGCTGGATGTCGGCGCCATCTTTGTTTTGCCACACCGCTCTCTACACTGTAGAAGTAGATTGCAACAAATGTGCCGGCAAGTAAATGCAACCAGACGGAGAAGAGAAAATCTTCATTCTTCCAATGTACTTATTCAGGTCTCCAGCAGAAGGTGTGGCCCAGATTAAAGGTATGTACCACCACACCTGAATGTGGGACTTGATTTGTCCCAGACTGACCTTGAACTCAGAGATCTCCTTGCCTTAGTCTCCTGGGTTTAAAGGCATTTACTACCTTGCCTGGTCCCAAGTTTTTCATAGCCACGGTGCCTCAATATCTCCATGCCAAGATCCAGATCAGAAACTTGAGTCTTCCAGCCTCAAGATCTGGACCAAAAGTGAGCCCTCTGAGCCTGAATGCCATATATAGTAAAATTTACAACCAGGAATAACCATTACAGTAACCAACAGCATTGGCTAAAGTCTATAATTGGAGTGTATGTGCATGTGTATGTTCACGGGAACTTATTGACCAACAATTCCAAGATAAATAACCCATTTTGGGGACTGAGATTTTTATTACTCAGCATCTGGTGTCTAGTAGGGACATTGCTGACTTATTATACAATAACTCAATTTTAGTTCTCTTCATGTGAGCTTTTAAAAAGTATATCCTTATTATTTTCTTTACTTCATTGGTATTTGTCATAATGATTCACTTTTCATTTCTGATTTTTGGATACCTTGCCTAAGAGACTGCCAATCTTGGTTTATCTTTTCAAACAACCAAATTTTCTGTTGTTGATTTTACACCTAAAGAAATATTCAACATCTTTCATCATAAGGGAAATGCAAATCAAAACAACCCTGAAATTTCACCTCATACCAGTGAGAATGGCTAAGATCAAAAAACTCAGGTGACAGCAAATGCTGGCAAGGATGTGAAGAAAGAGGAACACTCCTCCATTGTTGGTGGGGTTGCAGACTGGTACAATCATTCTGGAAATCAGTCTGGAGGTTCCTCAGAAAATTGGACATTGAACTACCTGAGGACCCAGCTATACCTCTCTTGGGCATATACCCAAAAGATGCCCCAACATATAACAAAGACACGTGCTCCACTATGTTCAAAGCAGCCTTATTTATAATAGCCAGAAGCTGGAAAGAACCCAGATGCCCTTCAACAGAGGAATGGATACAGAAAATGTGATCCATCTACACAATGGAATATTACTCAGCTATCAAAAACAATGACTATGAAATTCATAGGCAAATGGATGGAACTGGAAAATATCATCCTGAGTGAGGTAACCCAATCACAAAAAAAAAAACACACACACATTGTATGCAGTCATTGATAAGTGGCTATTATCCCAAATGCTTGAATTGCCCTAGATGCACAGAACACATGAAACTCAAGAAGAATGACCAAAATGTGAATGCCTCACTCCTTCTTTAAAATGCAAACAAGAATACCCTTGGGAGGAAATAGGGAGGCAAAGTTTAGAACAGAGGCAGAAGGAACACCCATTCAGAGTCTGCCCCACATGTGGCCCATACATATACAGCCACCAAATTAGATAAGATGAATGAAGCAAAGAAGTGCAGGCTGACAGGAACCGGATGTAGATCTCTCCAGAGAGACACAGCCAGAATATGGCAAATACATAGGCGAATGCCAGCAGCAATCCACTGAACTGAGAACAGGAACCCCGTTGAAGGAATCAGAGAAAGGACTGAAAGAGCATGAAGGGGCTTGAGACCCCATATGAACAACAATGCAAACCAACCAGAGCTTCCAGAGACTAAGTCACTACCCAAAGACTATACATGGACTGACCCTGGGCTCCAACCTCATAGGTAGCAATGAATAGCCTAGTAAGAGCACCAGTGGAAGGAGAAGCCCTTGGTCCTGCCAAGACCGAAACCCCAGTGAATGTGATTGTTTGGGGGAGGGCGGTAATGGGGAGAGGATGGGAAGGGGAACACCCATATTGAAGGGGAGGGGGAGTTGTTAGGGGGATGTTGGCCTGAAAACTGGGAAAGGGAATAACAGTCGAAATGTAAATAAGAAACACCCAAGTTAATAAAGATGAAAAAAGAAAAGAAAAAAGAAAATGAAAAGAAATTCCTCCTGTCACATAATAGTCAAAACCAAATGCACAAAACGAATAAAGAATATTAAAAGCAGTAAGGGGAAAATGTCAAGTAACATAGAAAGGCAGACCTATCAGAATTACACTAGACTTCTGACCAGAGACTATGAGAGCCAGAAGATCCTGGCCAGATATCATACAGACCGTAAGAACACAAATGCCAAGCCAGGCTATTATATCGAGCAAACCTCTCAATTAACATAGATGGAGAAACCAAGATATTCCATGACAAAACCAAATTTACACAATATCTTTCCACAAACCCAGCCCTACAGAGAATACTAGATGAAAGACTCCAATAGAATGAGGGAAACTATACCCTAGAAAAAGCAAGAAAGTATTCTTCTTGCAACAAACTCAAAAGAAAAGAGCCACACAACCATAATTCAACCTGTAACAACAAAAATAGCAGGAAGCAACAATCACTGTTCCTTAATACCTCTTAACATCAATTGGCTCAATTCCCCCAATAAAAAGACATAAATTATCAAACTGGATACTTAAAGAGGATCCAGCATTTTGCTGCCTGCAAGAAATACACCTCAGTGACAAAGACAGATACTATCTCAGAGTAAAAGGCTGGAATGCAATCTTCCAAATAAATGGTCCTGAGAAACAAGCTGGAATAGCCATTCTAATATCAAATAAAATTGGCTTTCCACCAAAAGTTATCAAAAAGAATAAGAAGGGACACTTCATATTCATCAAAGGAAAAATCCACCAAGATGAACTCTCAATTCAGAACATCTATGTTCCAAAGTCAAGGGTACCTACATTCATAAAAGAAACCTTACTAAAACTTAAATTACACATTGCACCTCACACACAATAGTGGGAGATTTCAACACCCCACTCTCAGCAATGGACAGATCATGGAAACAGAAACTAAACATATTCATAAAGAAATTAACAGAAGTTATGAACCAAAAGTATTTAACAGATCTTTATAGATCATTTCATCCTAAAACAAAAGAATATACCTTCTTCTCAGCACCTCATGGTACCTTCTCCAAAATTGACCATATAATTGGTCACAAAATGGGCCTCAACAGATGAAAGAAGATTAAAATAATCCCATACATCCTATCAGATCACCTAAGACTGTTCTTCAAAAACAACAAAAACGACAGATACAGAAGTGGACTCTCTCAGCCAACCATTGAACATTAGAATGGGTCCCCATTAGAGGAGTTAGAGAAAGATTTGAAGGAGCTGAAAGTGTTTGCAACCCCATAAGAACAATACCAACCAACCAAAGCTCCAAGGACTAAACCACCATCCAAAGAGTATATATAGACAGACCCACAGCTCCAGCTGCATATGCAGCAGAGGATGGCCTTAATGGACACCAATGGGAGGAGTGGCCCTTGGTCCTGCCAAGTCCAGACCTCCTCCCCTAGTGTAAGAGAATGTCAGGGCAGGGTGGCGGGAAGGGGCAAGTGGATGGGTGGGGGAACATCCTCATAGAAGCAGGAGGGTGGAGGATGGGATAGGGGAGTTATGGACAGAAAACCAGGAAAGGGGATAACATTAGAAATGTAAATTAATAACAAAATATCCAATAAAAAATAAAATAAAATACAACCATTCCTTGTCCAATGGTTCCATTGATAGGTCATTGTCATTTGATAGCATTTACATGATGAAACCTTTCATATAGGTCTAAAACATTTAAAAGACTTTCATGAATATTGACTGTCCAACAACTTAAATACCATTGTATTTCTTGTGTGAATGATACCAGGGTATCTATGCTCCCTTACAGAAGCATTAATTGATTACACCAAGACATGAACCCCCAGAGTAAATAAGTGTAAGATCTCACACCTACAAACGTCACATAGAGCAACTGTACAGAAGTGGAAATCATCAAGCAAGAGGAGCAGAATAAGGGAAACAATATTCCATAAAAGCTGGTGATGTGACCTTATGCTCTAGGCCAGGGCACAATCCACACAACAGATTCCTGAAGGTAGGTAAAGTTAGATATTTTAAGATGAGTTGCCAACATTTCTTTTAGAATTCCATAGAAATCAAGGAAAGTTGAGTGTTTGTGCACTGCTAATATCACCAATTGGGAGGCTAAGGGAAGTAGATCCTATGTTCATAGGAGTAAGAAATCTGGCACTGTAAATTCCATTGACAGAAGAGCCCAGAGAAAGAAAGTCAGGAACATACCCAAGAGGACTCATTAATTTACCATTCCCCATCTCAACATTTCCAAAGGAGGCCATTTCATCTGGGAAATAAGTCCCTCTGAAGCCATGCATAGGAGAAAGAAAAAAGGGGATCCTGGAATCTAAAGACAAACTCCCTTGACACATCCTTGACTTACTCTTGGTCCCCAGAGACAAGAACCTGGCACATAAGAAGACTCTGAATATCTCTTCAACTGCCTACATCCTTCATTCAACATTACACACAGACAGCAGTAGGAAAAAAGAAACCTGAGTTACCAGATGTAAGACTGTCTGAAATCTGATTTTAAATTGGAAGAACTGCCACCATACATCCTGTAAAACAGAAGCAGCTTCTACCAATTCTCATCAGGAAAGCTTCTTCTTATTCCTTAAGTTGCTATCCTAGACTGTTTGTTGCCTAGCTCTCACTGCTATCTTCCCATGCACATCTGTAGATTCAAGGATAGAATATAACTGCCCTGACACCTGGCAGCAATGGACTCTTGAAATTTTAGCAACTTAGCGGACAAATAAATTACACACTGCTGAAGTTAACCACATCTTACCTTCCCATGTGCATTGGACCATCCTCAGTCTTCAATCAGCCCAAAGGAAGCTACAGGTGGTCAGGTAGCTAGGTTTCTCGGGACCAGAGGTAAGAAATTTATATGTTTTTTAATGAGAACTGACATGTCAAATCCCTAGTTCCTTGGGCTCCATTGATCTTCCAATCTTTCATTTCAGATTTTTTCGAATACTAAAAAGTAACCAATTAGGAAGGATTAAAGTCTGTGTTAGAATCTAGATATTGGCACTTTCTAACTAATAGTACCCTCAATACCTGTGTCTAGAGTCTGTAGATGACAAAGCTTCAAATAATAAATATTAGAAGGGTATGAATGCCCTAAAAAGACCTCATGAATTGTCACTTATTCCATGTTCTCATAACTTTACCTCTTAAGGTACTAGTGTTCCCAAGTGAGGACAATGGGAAGCTAATGAGATGTCAATATATATTGATGAGTGAGTGAGTGAGTGTGTGTGTGTGTGTGTGTGTGTGTGTGTGTGTGTTACAGAAGAATGTTTCACTTTCACATCTTTCACTCCACACTTTGAGTTAGCTTCACCTCACATGATATATAGGCAACTGGCAATTTCAGACACCTGTTTCTTGTTACCTTCTCTATGGGGAAGCAACACTTTCTCACTACTATAAGTCCTCTCAAGACTTGTGGATAAGGTGGGGCTGAGCAACAGTGATAACTAAGGTAAACACATTTGTCTTCCTTTAATAGATTTACTATAAATATATCAGATTATGAATGTAAAAGAAATGAACAGTTTGATGCATGCTTGAAATCCCAGCACTCAGAAGGTCCAGCAAAGATCACTATCAAATGAGGTGACTCTTGGATATATGTATTTCTATGAAATATCCCATCTAAGAACAGACAAACAAAACCAAGAAATGTGGGAAAATCTGTGGAAGTAATGTATTGAAATTACATCTCTGAAATATCTTGGGAATACATATTTAAACACATATATGAAAAACTAATTAGAGTATTTAAGCCATTAGCCAATTAGTAATACTAATGGATGTGCATGCCAGAATATTTCTTTAAACTTAACACAAAAGAAAATTTAACTTTTCTAGGAAATACATCTGAAGGTTTAATGTCCTGATCAGTATTTCATAAAGGGATATCATGGTGTTTAGGTATTACTATATGCCTCTCCTATGCATAGACAAAACATTTATCAAGATACAATCTAGAACTAGAAATTTGGAAACCAAGAAGCTTAGCTTTTTAGGAGGGTGGAAATATCATCTTATGATAATCATATTGCACATCCTCAAAGGTCTCGAGTTTTACAAAACTAGGTTCATAGTAGCAAAACTAAACTGAGTCAATTGTTTCAAGGCAACTAAAGAGATCATACTGAATGGAGTCCTGGAACTCAACCTTGAGAAATGGCTTCATCTTGGTGGGGATTTTGGATGGCAGTGGATCTCCTGAACTGCTCTGTGCTATGATGGCTGCCCTGTATATATTGGCACTGATCAGTAATGGAATGCTAATCCTGGTCATCACAATGGATGCCAACCTCCATGTTCCCATGTACCTCTTGCTTGGGCAGCTATCTTTAATGGATCTTCTTCTCACCTCAGTTATTAGTCCCAAAGCTGTCATGGATTTTCTGCTCAAAGACAACACTATCACCTTCGGTGGTTGTGCCCTTCAGATGTTCTTGGAACTGACACTGGGTGGTGCAGAGGACCTCCTTCTAGCATTCATGGCTTATGACAGGTATGTGGCCATTTGTCATCCATTGAACTACATGATCTTCATGAGGCCAAGCATCTGCTGGCTTATGTTAGCCATCTCATGGATTCCAGCTTCTCTGAGTGCCCTTGGATATACCATCTATACTATGCATTATCCCTTCTGCAAATCCCGGCAGATCAGACACCTTTTCTGTGAGATCCCTCCACTGCTGAAGCTGGCCTGTGCAGACACCTCCAGATATGAACTCATGGTTTATTTGATGGGTGTGACCTTACTCATTCCTCCTCTTGCTGCCATCCTGGCCTCCTATTCACTAATTCTGTTCACTGTGCTTAACATGCCCTCAAATGAAGGCAGAAAGAAAGCCCTTATTACCTGCTCGTCCCACCTGACTGTGGTTGGGATGTACTATGGGCCTCTCACAATCATGTACATCCTGCCTAGTTCCTACCACAGTTCCAAACAAGAAAATGTCCTCTCTTTTTTGTACACAATTGTAACCCCAGCTCTGAATCCTCTAATCTACAGTCTAAGAAATAAAGAGGTCAGTGGAGCTTTGAAGAGAGTCCTAGGAAAATGGTTGTTGTCAATACACCCTAAATTCTAGGTGTCATTAATAGCTGTCTTTTATACACACATACTTTCAAATTCAGAAACTTCCTATTTGAAATGTTTATCACAAAACCAAGAGAATAAAGATGTCCACTTAGATAGTGAACTATGGAACCAAAACTACCTATGTAAATTCTGTTTGAATGTTGTTTTCATGAGGTATTTCATAGGATAAGATTCAATCAGGTCTAAAATCACTCTTCTTTATTGTTAAAATCCTTTTCTCTTTTCCAATTATGTTACATTATCATGAGGATCTAAGATATTACCACACAATATAACTCATATTCTTTAAATCATATTAGGCAAACAAACAGAGGAAATGGTTTCTAATGGGAAGCAAACAAACAAATGTGAGAAGATTCATGAGAATTACACAGTTGTTTTTACTCAAAATATCTTGTTTTAATTAAATTATTTAAGCTCAAATATAACATTGATGTTAACAATAGTTAACATCAATGCTGAAATGTTTTATCTACAGTGACAGCTTGTTCAGCTGCCCTATGCATTATGTTCACCCATCTCTCTCTGTAAGCATCAAGCTTTCTAGGTAGTCTGATGGATGCCAGGGCTTAGATTATATGAATGTTTAGACTGTTTGCTATTTGTGCTGATGGTAAGTATACCAAACATTTACAGATTTATCTTGTAAATAATTAAAGGTTAACAGGAAAATAAAACCATGCTTTTCTACTTCTTTCAAATAAATACATCTAATTGGATAATTTATGTAGTTGCATTTCAAATGTTATCCACTTTCCCAGTTTCCCCCTCTCTTATACCCTCTCCCCTGATTCTATGAGGATGCTCTCCCTCCCAGCCACCTACGCCCACCTCAACAGCCTGGAATTCCCATACAATGGGGAAAGGAACCATCACAGAACCAAGGGCTTTTCCTCCTACTGATGCCAAACAATGGCATCCTCTGCTACATATGTGGCTGAAGCCATGGGTCCCTCCATGTGTACACATTGATTGGTGGTTTAGTCCCTGGGAGCTCTGGTGTGGTCTTGTTGGTTGATATTGTTCTTCCTATGGTGTTGCAAACCCCTTCAGCTCCTTCAGTCCTTTCTCTAACTTCTCCAATGGGGGTCCCTGTGTTCAATCTGATGGCCAGCTGCAAGCATTCTCATCTGTATCAGTAAGGCTCTAGCAAAGACTTTCAGGAGACAGCTCTATCAAGCTCCTGTCAGCAAGCACTTCTTGGCATCAGCAATATTAACTGGGTTTGGTGGCTGCATATGAGATAGATCCCCATGTGGGGCAGTCTCTGGATGGCCTTTCCTTCATTCTCTGCTCCACTCTTTTTCCCTGCATTTCCTCCTGTGAGTATTTTGTTCCCCCTTCTAAGAAGCATTTAGGCATCCATATTTTGGTCTTCCTTCTTCTTGAGCTTCATATAGCCTGAACTGATTCTTAGATATTCCAAGTTTTTGGACTACTATTGACTTAAGAGTGAGAACATACCTTGTGTGTTCTTTTATGACTGGGTTACCTCACTCTGCAAGATATTTTCTAGTTCCATCCATTTGCCTAAGAATTTTATATAGTCATTGTTTTTAATAGCTGAGTTGTACTCCATTGTGTAAATGTACCACATTCTCTGTATCCACTCCTCTGTTCTTTTCAGCTTCTGGCTATTATAAATAAGGCTGCATGAGCACATCTCAGTCATTATTAGTGGTCTCTATATCTGGTGCATGTACATAACTGGAACATCATTTGATGTTTATATGTGTCAAAATATCATACAGTAATCCATGCTTAAATGTGTTGTATAGGTACAATGCCTATACATGGGAGTAACAATATTAATTTTAAATTGATACGAAATATATATCAAAGAAATTCTAAACTTGTATCAAATAAATTCTGTACCAATGTAAAAGATTATAATTTTAGATAGTAACAAATATGAAGATTTCTACCAAATGAGACTAAGGGTGTATAATCAATTTGAGCTAATTCCTGTTAAATTATGACCATTTCTAAAGTCAACCTTAGACTAACCACCTTTAGTTCCCCAAAGTCCAGAGAATTGGGGTAATGACTCTTCAATGATTTCTTCAAACTGTACATGGGCATTGAGATAGGTAGAAGGGCTTGGGATTGAAGAAGCTGGCCACACCGACAATTGTTGTAGTCTCTGATGTCCATCTTGGACTGGATCCTGAGGATCAGGAGTTCAAGTAGGTCTGATGGTGACACTCAACAAAGCTGTACGTTCTGTAATATATAAATCTCAAACAAAACTTTAGTATCCTCAAGATATCTGTATGGATAGAATCAGTCTGTATAAGATGTATAGACTGGTTAGGATGAAATTTTGTTCATTTTTTTTTTGTTTTATTCTCTTGAATCTACTTCTTCAGGCGGTCTCTCTTTATCAAATTTAATTCATATGACTCTGGAAGGTATACAGAGCCTAATCATCTTTTGTGAAAACAAAGACAAATCCTTTCTCCAAAATACCATGTTCTTTAAACTGTAACCAGAAAAGCTTATATCTTGTATTCTCTCCCAGAGAAATGATATAACAAGACTCAAAATCACACCCATTATGAAAATTAGAACAATTTTTAAAAAGAAGTAAGCTGAGTTCTCTACACCCAAATCACGTGGGAGGGAGAGCTAAACTTTCAGAGGGGCAGACACGCCTGGGAAGACAGAAGAGACTACACTCTGCCCACATTTCTGACTCTAGAGGAAAACACCAAATGCCATCTGGGACCCTGGTGCACGGGGGCTCCCGGAAAAGGCAGCGCAGGTCCTCCTGGTTGCTGCCTTCATGGAGAGCTCAAAAGTAACACAACATGAGCAAACTTAAGCTGCAGGAGAGCAGGTAATACCAACTTTTCTGCTCCAAGCGACCTGACTGGTGGTCTCAGGACACACAGAGGCAAAATTCCTCTAGCACCAGACACTTCCGGTTATTAGCTGAATTCCCAACCTCGCTGATCCCCGCCCGCAGCTCACTGCTCCTAAACACTATGGGAGAGAGAGCTCACGGCCCAGACAGGTGGGCACTCCTAAGACTGCAGAGTGGAAGAGACCACCAATACTGCCCACCCATGACCACATCCCAAGCCCAAGAGGAAACTGTATACAGCCTCTGGGAACAGGAAGATAGGGGCACTGGAGCAGCAGGTCCCCTGTGCCCCAGACACCACCAGAACCTGAAGGGACCGGATCAACAGTTCTCTGCACCCAAATCCCATGGGAGGGAGAGCTAAACCTTCACAGAGGCAAACATGCCTGGGAAGCCAGAAGAGACTACACTCTGCCCGCTTTTCTGACTCCAGAGGAAAACACCAAATGCCATCTGGGACCCTGGTGCACAGGGGCTCCCGGAAAAGGTGGCACAGGTGCTCCTGATTGCTGACTTCGTGGAGAGCTCATAAGCAACACCCCATGAGCAAATATGAGCCTCGGGACCACAGGTAAGACCAACTTTTCACCTGCAAGTGACCTGCCGGGTAACTCAGGACACAGGCCCACAGGAACAGCTGAAGACCGTTAGGCAGGAAAAACTAAACACCCAAAAGCAGAACATTCTGTTCCCATAACTGGCTGAAAGAAAACAGGAAAACATATCTACAGGACTCCTGACACACAGGCCTATAAGAAAATCAAGCCACTGTCAGAAATAGAACAAAGTAACAGCACAGATAATCTGATGGTGAGAGGTAAGGACAGGAACCCAAGCAACAGAAACCAAGACTACATGGCATCATCTGAGCCCAATTCTCCCACCACAGCAAACACTGAATATAGAAACATACCAGAAGAGCAAGATCTAGATTTAAATTCATATTTGATCAGGATGCTGGAAGATTTCAAGAAACATATGAAAAACTCCCTTAGAGAAATGCAGGAAAACATAAATAAACAAGTAGAAGCATACAGAGAGGAATCACAAAAATCCCTGAAAGAATTCCAGGAAAACACAGTCAAACAGTTGAAGGAATTAAACATGGAAATAGAAGCAATGAAGAAAGAACACAGGGACACAATCCTGGATATAGAAAACCAAAGGAAAAGACAAGGAGCCGTAGATACAAGCATCACGAACAGAATACAAGAGACAGAAGAGAGAATCTCAGGAGCAGAAGATTCCATAGAAATCATCGACTCAACTGTCAAAGATAATGTGAAACAGAAAAAGCTACTGGTCCAAAACATACAGGAAATCCAGGACTCAATAAGAAGATCAAACCAAAGGATAATAGGTATAGAAGAGAGTGAAGACTCCCAGCTCAAAAGGACCAGTAAATATCTTCAACAAAATCATAGAAGAAAACTTCCTAACCTAAAAAAAGGAGATGCCCATAAGCATATAAAGAAGCCTACAAAGCGACAAATAGATTGGACAGAAAAAGAAACACCTCCGTCATAACAGTCAATACACCAAATGCACAAAATAAAGAAAGAATATTAAAAGCAGTAAGGGAAAAAGGTCAAGTAACATATAAAGGTAGACCTATCACAATCACACCAGACTTCTCGCCAGAGACTAGGAAAGCAGGAAGATCCTGGACAGACGTCATACAGCCATAAGAGAACACAAATGCCAGCCCAGGTTACTGTATCCTGCAAAACTCTCAATTAACATAGATGGAGAAACCAAATAATCCATAACAAAACCAGATTTACACAATATCTTTCTACAAATCCAGCACTACAAAGGATAATAAATGGTAAAGCCCAACATAAGGAGGCAAGCTACACCCTAGAAAAAGCAAGAAACTAATCGTCTTGGCAGCAAAACAAAAAGAAGAAAA
This sequence comes from Rattus rattus, assembly GCF_011064425.1. Classification (NCBI taxonomy): domain Eukaryota; kingdom Metazoa; phylum Chordata; class Mammalia; order Rodentia; family Muridae; genus Rattus; species Rattus rattus. Next base: position 104,158,927 of record NC_046155.1, read on the forward strand.
GCACTCAAACAAAACCTCACATCCAAATATGAATATAACAGGAAGCAATAATCACTATTCCTTAATATCTCTCAACATCAATGGTCTCAACTCCCCAATAAAAAGACATAGATTAACACACTGGATATGCAATGAGGACGCTGAATTCAGCTGCCTACAGGAAACACACCTCAGAGACAAAGACAGACACTACCTCAGAGTGAAAGGCTGGAAAACAAATTTCCAAGCAAATGGTCAGAAGAAGCAAGCTGGAGTAGTCATTCTAATATCGAATAAAATCAATTTTCAACTAAAAGTCATCAAAAAAAGATAAGGAAGGACACTTCATATTCATCAAAGGAAAAATCCACCGAGATAAACTCTCAATCCTAAATATCTATGCTCCAAATACAAGGGCACCTACATACATAAAAGAAACCTTATTAAACCTCAAAGCAAACATTGCCCCTCACGCAATAATGGTAGGAGATTTCAACACCCCACTCTCATCAATGGACAGGTCATTGGAACAAATTAAACAGAGACGTAGACAGACTAAGAAAAGTCATGAACCAAATGGACTTAACAGATATTTATAGAACATTCTATCCTAAAGCAAAAGGATATACATTCTTCTCAGCACCTCATGGTTCTTTCTCCAAAATTGACCATATATTTGGTCATAAAACAGGCCTCAACAGATACAGAAAGATAGAAATAATCCCATGTGTTCTATCAGACCACCACGGGATAAGCTAGTCTTCAATAACAATGAGGAAGAATGCCCACATATGCGTGGAAATTGAACAATACTCTACTCAATGATAACCTGGTCAAGGAAGAAATAAAGAAAAATTAAAAACTTT